>NC_051183.1:171281142-171409238 GCF_013339695.2 Rhipicephalus sanguineus
TGGTGTCAAACCCAGGGCCCTTGGTCCGAATGGCGAGCGTCGTATCCAGAGGAACAAAGATAAACACGACAGCATAAAATTTCAGGCGACATGCAATCAGACTCAAATATCAAATCCTCTGAAATTGTTGGCCGTACAAATTATATGTCTTCATGCCATGATCAAAAAAAGTGAATACGAGAAGGGTTTGAGAAAATATATTAAAATATATAAAAACTTTCACTCAGTGAGTGAATGCATGTTTTGCAGCACTGTGAAGGGTTATAAGCAAAGTGGCTTTTTGTTACTAACTCGAGTTAGTAACTTGGCTGTTTGGATAGTAACAACACGCCTGTTGCTTTCGAGTTTGAAAATGGTTAGTAACTGTCTCAGAGAGTTAGTAACAGTGGCTGTTACTAACATTTTCCTTCCAGTTACTACCTTTTTACGAACTTTTTTTTAAGAGTGTACTGTGAAACACTCGAGAAGAATGCCAGTAGAATATCTCCGTTGTGTCCAAATGCCTGGCTGAAACACTCCGCCACGGTTATCAGACAACTAGAATGGCTACCGGAGACATCCTCCTTACAGTTCAAAGCAAAACTCAATTTGAAGAAGTGTCCAAGCATATTTCAGACCCCGGTGTCAGTCGGCACACCTGTCTCTGTCACCCCGCATCGCTCCCTCAACAGCTCGCGAGGTGTGGAATCAGACCAAGAATTGCTTGACTTAACAGAAAGTGAACTCCTCGAGCGCTGGAGAGACCAGCATGTGATCAATGTGCAGCGAAATAAAATCAGGTGAGCCGATAAAAAAATCCAAACAAAACACCTATCTCTCAGATTTCGCACGAGCACACTGCCAAAACACGTGGAAACATGGTACTTGAAACTAAAGGTCACACCGTACATACCGAACCCGCGGCGTTGCTTAAAGTTCCAGCGTTCCGGTCACGGCTTTCAGAGCTGACGCGGCCGCGAAACCTGTGCCAAGTGCAGTTTCACACAACACCCTGCTGACAACTGTGCTGAAACACCGCACTGCGCAAACTGCGACGGTGGACGCCCAGCGAACTCTCGAAATGTCCTTCATGGAATAAAGAAAAAATAAATAAACAAACAGAAAGCAACTCCTTTAGGCAGGCGCCAAAGTGGCCTTTCTTGTGCACAGGATCCTTAGTTCGCGACGTGGCACGCAATGGTGCAGAGGCAGAAAGGTTCGCGACGACCGCACGTACCACGCACAGTGGACGCCGTGCTATCACTGGCTTCTCTGTGGCTTCGCTGTCCTGCACGTCACGTGATGTTTAGGCTTTACTTCTCACACGCCGGAATTTCATTCCAGGCCACGTTCGCACGACAGACGTAAGGTTTGCACCTCCCTAATTGATACTGATGACCCAAACAAACAATGGATATCAGAAGCCATGCTTGAGCTACAAATGAATGTGCGTAGTATCATCTACACCGCTTTAAGACACGATAACGTCCAAGCTAAACAGCTATTTATTAAAGAGTTGTCTCTATCGCTTTGTGTCGATAACACTGTTGCCTGCCGCAGATGTTAGTAGAGCATTGCAGGAGGCTAACATTTGAATACCTAAGAACAATTCCTATTCCACACATCGCAGGCTACCGTTGCATGCATCAAAAGTGTTGTCGTTATCTCTCTTGTAAAGACTGCCGGACACCCAACTTCTATCGCTGCATGCACCGAAGCCAAAGCCACACCTCGACTTATCAAATATTTAAGGCAACGATATCTCTAGAATCACAACAAAATTAACCGACGTCAGTGACAAAATGATATTTCTCTCGAAGAAACCTTTATTTTCAAATATACAAGAAACACGACTGACAGACATCCATCATCGAATAAATACAACTAGACAGCGCAAAATGGCGCATATGACAACAGATGCTCACCGCAAGAGTGGTCAGACATACATCAACTTCGTCAAATGTACTCATCGGCTAGGCGAGAGAGATAATTGTGGCAGGCGAATGCAGCCGAAAACCCTTGTACAACGGTGCTACGGTCAAAAATTTGAAAATCTGATAGTGCAGAAGCGCTATACACTTCGAACACTTATCCGAAAACACATTGTACAGACTTGGCTGTCACGACTGGTCATCCAGCCATCAGGCAGAAGGTATAGTGGCTGGGCGACACCCTTCTTAGCTTTAGCTAACCACAAGCATTGGCGCAGCCTACATGGGTGGGAGTAGCACACCCTTTGCTTGATTTTTTCCACTTTCATATGCGCATATATACACGCACACATACCAGCAAAAGCACGAAAATGCATACACATTTTCTTAAGAGAACAGGACTGGACTCCAGCCTGCGGCGAAACCACTCTGTTACGTGGTTACTGTATGTACGAATCAATTCTTCCTCTCTCCATCGTCATCATTCATTACTCTTTTCGTCACCTTTCCCTGTTCTCTCTGCAAAGCAGCAGGCTATATTGCACTGACTCAAGCCAACGTCTCTGCCTTCTAATAAAATGAATTCTCTCTATCCTACACATAGGGTGTTTGAATACACCCCCCCCCCCAATATACTCTCTGGTTACGCCCATTCCCATTGGCATGAGTGCCTACCGCAACTTGTGATTATTAGTGACATCAAAGTATTTTCCCTTAGCGCAGATGTCCAAAGAATGCTATGAAATCTTTCATTTCGCCGCCGCCTTTCAGGTAACGCTAAATCAAACTGACCTCTCACTGATGTTAAGGGGTTGGAGAAGTTAAGTGAAGGTTGGCCTCAGTTTGATCCCAACAACGGCAGAGAGATCCTGATGTGACGACACATGTCTTGACCTAGGCAGCAGCATACTGTGATGATCGCCCGCTGCGTCCACATGGTAGCGGCAGAAAACGCCAATGGTGACATTGTTTAACTTTCCAGCATTTCCCTGACCCGCAACGTACAAATATGAAGACTGGACAAGTTTCTGGCTATGTTTATCTGGAATAACACTCTCTTTCAGCCCATCTCTCTCGTTTGCTAGAGTTGATAAAATAGTACATAGCCCTTTATAAGAGTGGCAGACGCTTTCATCTCTGCATTTCTCATTAGAGCCATGGAAAAATTCTCCTGGCACCTCTCAGATGTCAATGACAAAACCCAGCCTTACGAACAAAATTTCCTGCTCCCCGTGGCAACCCACTGATAAAATAAACAGGTTCACGCGAAGAGTCCAATTTATGAATGAGGCACCTAACCCAAAAACAGTGCTCAAGATGTGTGTTCCTGTCGCTGGTTGCACTTACGTATAATACGCCTGATAATAAGATATCGAGGTTACAAGTTTTATCACGTGCCTTGAAACAATGATGACATTCAAATTTCCCGCATTCATTCCCTTTATCTTCCTCATCTCTTGCACAGTAAAGGTACAGCTCATAGAAGAAGAAACGTAAGCACACTAAATGGGTCATTATTACCTACAAAGACCAAGCTCCTGCTTGCAGAAGGGATCGGGAGTCCACTGCTCAATGGTTGTCCTGCTTTCTATAAGGTGAGCGCCTCTTCTAAACATAATAATCTGAGTGGCAGGTGGTTTATTGATAACGATATTATTAACGATGCAGAAGACATCTGTGCAAGTACGAACACCACAATATCAATATTTCAACGACCAGGACCGCACTACTTGCCACCTGTAAAATCGCATGCTGCACAAACAAAGTGTTCAGGTCAAATTCGAAAACCCCATCTGTTTCATTAAAGCTACATCCGGCGTCAATCGGCCGCAGCAAGTAACCCTCATCAATAGCTAGAAAGAATCTTCTTAGAGGTGCGTAGAATAGCAGAGACTTGCGAACTCTAAACCCCTTCAGAACTATCTTGAAGTGCTCTCTAAACTCATGAACGTACGGAAATTGCTTGCGTAAGTAGCAGGGTGACTCGAGCGCCCCGTAACAGACTCGGTCCTTTCTCAAAGCGCAAGCGAGACAATGAGAGTACTTCTTTGTGATTAGTTGCTCTGGGTCGTGCAGTTTGAACGCAGCTCGAAGCTTGCGCATTAGCGATCCGTCTGACGTATTCGATTCGCTAGCAATCAGCTGATAGTGATGCATTGATTTCGCATGCGCACAGGGCGCCACCACTCCTCCGCCCAGAGCGTCTTCCAACTTTTCCAGCGTGTCAATACGCTCGAGGGGACGCTTGAGGGTCATAATCGAAGTCAGTTCACTGCGAAGGTAAGTCGGAAGCGGCAGTATAAACACCAGCCAGAGTCCGAACAACGCTCTGCAAATGAATTTTGCGCGTCGCATCCCACGTGTGGGCTCGGTCGTCGAAGTCGCCAGTACTGCAGCTAGTAAAAAAGACACCACACCGCTGACTCGATGAGCACTGGGACGTACTCCTTCCGTTATGAGTACCTGGGTCAAGGCGATGAGGCCAATGAGTGTCAGCGTGGCGACCACGATTCTTCGGGACTCCCAGCCGACTTCCGAGAGCGTGACGGTTCGACTGGCGCTTTTGCGAGAATAGAAAGTCTCGTAGCCAAAAACGATTTGCGGGAAATCGGAGTAGAAGACTTGATGTTCCGGTATATCAGCGACAACGTACGTGATGTCCCACTCTTGAAACTTCATTCCACGCGCCATTTCTTTGATAGAGTGCACGTTACGCAAGTTGACGGAAAGGTTGCAACTATCCTTGAGTGTCTGCAAAATACGCACCGCGTAGGGGTGGTCGCAGGAAACTCTGTTGTGCCTGAAATACGTGTACTTGGCGCAGGCCACTGTCAGTTTCTCCCCGCTGAGATGTTTTGTCACCGGTGCGTCAGGTTTCGTACGTTGGAGCAATCCTGCCCAGTCAGGATGAAGGAAAGTATGCGGTTTGGCAGGCCACAGTGTTTTGCGCACTGCAGTGTCGTTGGGGGCAAGTAGACCGATCGCTTGGCATGTAAGGGCGGGTTTCCAGTGGGCAACTGCATCCGAGATGATTTCGAACTCTGGTCGAACGAACAGCCAGGACACGCAGACATCGCCGAGCTGTGTGGCACTGATGATGTTCGGCATGTCTTCGCGAGGCATGCTGGGATCAGCGGCAATCAGTACGAATCGCCTGCCTTGTCGGACGTTTCTCAAAACATGCCAGCGCAATCGGCTGTCTGGGATGCGCCACATTGTTACCTTCCCTCTAATGCGTCGAGAATATAAGCTATGTGCTTCTTTCCATTGCTTCTCAAGGGTCACAAGAATGATGTCGATGTTCCTGTGCGGTAGTGGCAACATGTTTATTTGCCTGGGCTTCGCGAGCTGCGATTCGGCGGTAGCTTCAATGGCAACAAAAAGCAGCGGAAACATAAGTAGTGGACGCATTATTATGCCCAATGCTGCAGCTGCCATAATGGAGCCCATCACATCGTTGACATTGGCGTATATGTTTAAGTCGCCAGGGCGAACAGCAGCAGTATGTTCAGACGTGATATCAGTGATGCCCCAACATCGCGATGACGATAAATAGCAATGTCCTGCCTATGCAGCGCACAAAGCCGAGAACGAAGTTGCGCTATTCCACCACTGTCGAACACTTTGGAGCACTGTCTGGGGGCGAGATGAACACGGCAGCACTGGTTTCTAATTAGTGCGTTTTGCGTTGTTGGCGTCTTAGAAACAGAGTTGCGTTTATTATTGCCCTTCCCAGATGAATTCATTTCCACATTCAAAACACCAGCTTGCTGTTTGCCCATCGGCCTAGAAACGGCAACAATAACAATGGACATGCGTTTGATTGTTGGAAAATGTGCACCAGCCATCATGTACTCGCAACATGGTGTAATGAGGCTTTTGATGTGTTCTGTGGAGAATGTTACAATAGAGCGACCGCGATGGAGTGCCATGTGTACACACGCGTTGTCGGTACGGGAACTGAGCTTCGATGTGAAAACAGGTCATTATATGTTTATGCACGACATGGACGATGACAGAAACGCTTGGATGCAATTTGTAACCGTGGCGACAAAGGGGGACCCGTAAACGAAACGGAAAGGATCGATTATCATTAATTAGGACCGCGGGTAGTGTTCTCAGCAACAACTATGCTGGCATTCTCATGAAAGAGCCAGAAAACTTCATACGCCATCGATTGGCGCAAGCATGCCGAAATAAACATTGCCGTTTTACGTGTTCAAACCTGCAGGAGGTACACGGTGGTGGGAGACTCCGGAAAAGTTGCGACCTCCTTGCCTTCCTTAGTGCTCACCTAAATGAAAGTACTTGCAGGACTGTTCTTGAATTACGCCCCCACTTAAATGCTGCCGTCATTTAAGTATACCGACGGAACGGTTGAAGTAAACGACGGTACGATCGTTCGTTCACAATGGAGGTCCCTTTTTATCGCATGTGTAATGTACTGCAGCTTCAATTTGTATTTTATAAATCGTTACTTAGCATGCGCCCAACAATTCATTTCAGTAATTGGGTAACGAGGTACATTCACCTTATTTGCATATTTTCCTGATATTGTTACCGTAGTCATTAACAAATGAAATGCGAAAAAGACATTACAAAGCGGAAGAGGTTTCACAAGCCTTAAATTGACAATTTAATTTCGCACCTCCAAACCTGTGATTGCTAAAAATTGCTTACGTCTACCACTAAGTGAGCAAGCCGAAGTCTTGCCGAAGTTGGGTACTCTGGAGAAAAAGATCAGAAAACAGGTTTCTGGCAGCGTTAACATGTTCGTACTTCAAATGTGAATTAATGTACGCACCCCTTCCCAAAAAGATTGCGGAACGCGAAATTTTTGAGTAAGCTATATTCACGCTTTGTTTGGCACCATAGTCTCCAAATAAATGTTCCAGCCTGTAGTAGTGTCTGCGACATATACAGGTAACCGCTAGGTTAGAAGCGCTGACACTTGAGAGAGCAGAAATTCGCATTTTCAGTGGAGCCCACGTTTCGTAAACTTTTGTGGGCGTGTTTACATACGCAAGGATACGCGGCGCTATTATAACAATTACGGGGCTCTCAGTAGAGATGGAATCAGCAGAGATAATTATATTATCTGGGATTTTACGTGGGAAAACCACATGATTATTCCGAATGCTGTAGTGGAGGGACTCGATAATTTCGGCCATCTGGGTTTCCTTACTGAGTACCTACACCTAATTACCCTACTGAAAATTCCCTATATATACAGGACCCATACATATGATGTTATTGGATACAGGTCGTATAGGGGATACGGCTTTATAGGTGATACAGGTGTATAGGTGATACAGGTATACAGGTTTATAGGTGATACAGGTTTATAGGTGATATAGGTTGTATAGGTGATATAGGTCGTGTAGGTGATACAGGTAGGTTGATTATATGGGTGTTACAGGTGATATGGGTAACATGGGCCGAATCAGCCATTTGGGTCACAAATGACGTGCAGCAAAAGAACATATTGATAAAGACATGCCAGTTTATGAAGCGTGTAATAAAAGCAAATATATGCAGCAATTCAAGCTGTAATGATATCTCGCAGCAGTCTAATTATAAGAATGTAAAAATTCACTGTTGCACTTACATATATACTTGAATGAAAACGATCAGGCAAGAATATTTGGTAACTGATTATTTATTTAAATCTTTAAGCATCTCCGCAATAAAACGGCACCATACACGCACATGCACAGTGATGCAGATGCTGTGACTTCTTCATTGTGTAAGCTGCAGCGGACCTTCGGTGTTCTGTAAAGTGTTCAAGTCAAAATGGAAAACACAGATCTGTTAACATCTATATTTATTTTTACGAAAACTCCAATAGGGACGAATGCCATCATTTAGTTGGCGTAGCGCCTGTTTCCGAATAACCAGGGCAAGGCCTTCCTGTAAGAAATACAAAAAAAAGAGAGAAAATCTTGTCATAAAAAATAAAATAGCTAGAAGAGGACGGTTTAATAATGTAAACCACAATAGTTACGTAGTTGCATACTGATACAACATCCAACGCACAATACTTTTTTTCAGTTTTCATGACTTGCGAGTAGAACGTACGAAGGCAGTGAAAATGATAAACTTACCTTCAAAGATAATCAACAGAGGCGCGTTGTTTGGAGATCCAGCAAAATACAGAAAATGTTGATGGCACATCATGGTGACGGTATCTGTCTCTGCAGCTTTGCAGAAGGGAAGCTGCGATGGAGTCTTGCATGTAGGCTGAGGTGTCCATTTTTCCGCAGGAAAGTTGCGATGCTGGGTCTGGTGAACAACCGTTCCGCCGAAACAAACATCCATGCACGGCCACAATTGCAGCACATGAGCGAAGTATGTTCTTCACTCTTTCGCTGATAGCCTGTGCACATCGCGGTACTCGATGTCCACGAAATCAGAGCAAGAGAGATCGCAAGTGACGAACACGTCCGCACTCGTGACGCTGGTGAGCAATTCTGAAGAAGAAAGTGCGGCGCGGAGGGATACACAACAAGAACTAAAGTGACCGTCAGAAATTTACACTGGTGTAACTGCCAATAAATTCTGCGAAGCTTATTTGTGAACTATCAAGTTTTCATGGCGCAATATTAGCACCCTATAAAATACAAATTGATCTTTTCTCGCGTTATTTTCTTGATCGCAACAGAAGACGGGCCTCCTTGCACCTGTGCAGCGAAAGTCGGCGACGTGCGTTCTCAGAATTCTTCGCCCCTCATGGTCTCGCCACGTGCAAAGACTACCGCCCGCGACTTACCAGACAGGCGAGTTTCGGAACAATAGGGCGCGCCTTTTCCCCCCACAAGGGAGAGCAGCTTAAAAATGCACGACCGCTGAAAGACGCGTTCGTCGAATCCGCATTCTTTTCGCCTAAGCCGGCTACCACGACGTGTTTTATCCCCATTTTTATCGTACTTCTCATGAATAAATAGTAATAAAATAATAATAATAAAGACACTGCCTGTGAAAGCATTGAATACACATTGCGATAAACATTGAATCAAGGGTATTTTTGCTAATTTTTGAAGGCAGCATTTTAGCGCATCATTGAAGCAAATGCATGTGTCGCACTTGACCGCGACCCGATTCGTCTACACAGTTCAGAAACACGTGCGCCGCACAGTCAGTGCCTGAAAGCATATGCTTGCATGCAGTTTTATGTAATACAATGCTGCTCCACTGAGTGCTGTAACTGTATCCTCAAGTTTGGTTTATGCCTAATTCAGGACCCTTATTAACGAACGTGTCTTACAGAAAAACGTAAAAATATGCGTAAGAGAAAACTGCAGCCAATAGTGGTGCTGGCCATATGACACACATACACACACACACACACACACACACACACACACACACACACACACACACACACACACACACACACACAATAACTTGTGTGAATTCTACCCCAGAAGCTCAATACTAGGTCAATTAAATGTGTAGTGACCGTGGGTCAATTAAAACTTTCCTAATGTATGTCAATTAAAAATAAAATGAGTGAAAGTCAACTGAATATTTCAAACCTAATGTCAATTCAATGTTTATTGAGGGCACTCATTAGAAGCTGCCGTTTAATTGACCAGCTATTGAGTCAAAAAGGCCTCGGTTCGGGGTCAATTGACACGCAAAGTGCATTTTTGTAAGGGGTGCGCGTGCAAAAAGATATTGTAAGAGGTGTAGATGAGAGCGGATGATTATGTGCTGCACTGCCACTTGTCAAGATAAAAAAAAGCCAGCTGGTTCGAGAGCTAGATTGAGATGAAAGGGACTTTGAAAGATAACATTGAGAATTAAGTGCTGTCCTGCCACTTATAAAGATAAAAAGGCGAACTATTGATCAGGAAGAGATTGTGAGAGGTTTGAATGAGAACGGATGAAAGAAAACAACTCCTGTGTTGATCGTATATGCCGCCATATAGGTCCCGGCCGGCCCTATTTGTATCCTATAACCGCCATATGGGTCGTCTGGAGGTCCTATTTGAGTCCTATATACCGCCATATGGGTCCTCTGTAGGTCCTACTTGCATCCTATATACCGCCATATGGGTCCTGTTTAGGTCCCATTTGGATCCTGTTTGGATCCTATATACCCCCACACGGTCCTATACAATTCCTATATTTAGTCCTGTAAGTCCTGTATAAAACCATACGGATCCTGTATGAAACCATATAGGTTATTTTCAGTAGGGTACACGGTCCTCTAGCGTTTTGCATTGATCGAAAATGCGACCGCCACGGCCGGGATCGAACCCGCGACGTTTGGGTCAACTGCCAACTCCGTAACCACCGTACCATCGCGTGGGCTGGCTTCAGTGGGGAGAAGAGAGGATGCGAGTGAAGCTGATGTCCCGAAACAAACCCCTTCAACAAAGCGTGACGACTGTTTCTTCTTTATTACCTTCGTTCTCTGTGCCTTTCTGAGATGTCATAACTGTAGTGAAAGGTATATGAGATCGACAAGCCAATACTTTCACCATTCTAACAGAATGTCGTAAAATGTGTCACAACTCAAGAACTTTACAACATTGTGCTCCAGACTCTACTTAAAGGCAACTGCGTGAAGTAGAATAATCGCTTCATCATATAGGGCAAGTCGGGACAGTCACGAAAGGACTAACCGTATATGAATTAAACTTGACTCGTTAATTTTTCTGTCGCCACAAACGCAGGATGCACGAATCTCAATACAATAAATATTCGTCGGCCGAAAACCAATATCCTTTTTGATGGTTCTTGATTTTTGATAAGAAGACTTTCCCTCTTACTCGGTTGTTGTTTTTCACACACACGAATAAAGAGGAACATAACGACAAGTACCAGCATTTCGAGCCAGAGCTATACAAATAGCAGCATTTATTTCCCCTTTAGGAATAAAGCAATAGGTGCGCGGCCTTTTTCACGCCTGTTGCAGTCATCGCTTAATACGAAAGAACTTCATGCTAAGCAGCTATATTCAGAGTCGCGGTCTCTAATAATTTACTTCAAAGTATGAATTCGTATTGGTTCAGAGATAACTTAGAGATAAAGTCTTTCTTATGTGTTTGTTAATGTTCTCAAGTTGATTAGTCGAAGTGATTCACTTAATGCTTATCATGCCTCGATTATTGAACCAGTTCTATGGTATTGGTAAAATTATTGTGCACGTAGTTGTTCATGCTCAAATAGTGGGACCTACTGCTTGAATAATTCATGCACAAGACTTCGATCGACATTTAAAGCAACAAAGAGCGCACCTCCTCAATAATGCTCAGGATGACGTCGTACGCTTTTGCGCACTTTAACCGGTAACGCGCGGAAAACAATCAGTTCTGCATGAATCGACCTCAACGCCCAGCTTAAATGCCTGTTTATTTATATCGCAAGAAACGTCGCTAGAGCCAATGGTTTCACAAGTGGGCTTGTATTCGGCAGGGCAACAACGTCATGTTAATAGTTTGACGTTGTTGCCCTGACAACTACAAGTACACTTGTCGAAACGTGTGCTCCAGCGACATTTACTGTTACGAGCTTTTTCGCCACCTCGAGGCTCCATCTTTCCCCCAAATTCTGTATTGTTCGTATTTATGAACATGTAGTCTCCATATTCCTGTGCTTTTGTTACTGTTTCCCTGTGCATATTTTACTTCAGCTTCAGTAGTTTCAAATGGCAATGCTTCCATTGCTAGTCGGACGCCACTGTTGCCAACTATTCAGTTCCCTGGCCAACTTGTATAATATGTCACACAGCCAATTTCTGTTGTCGCAAACTGAGGAGCCACACTCACGGGTCCATCTTTCAAATAATTCGAGCCGACGAATCTCATAGAGCAGAACAGTAAAGTCACCGACATGAGCTGGTGGGTAGCACACAGAAATCTTTTTCTTTTTTTTCAATTACGCATGGCGTATGCTCGCAGCAGATCCGTTTTTGAATAAGCGAACAATACCGCAAATACGCGCACGCGTCAAAAGGCATGCACAAGGACATCAAATTATGACATCGTTCTAAGCATTACTACGATAGCTGTTCGAGAGAGAAAGAAATACAGGTGTGGGAGGTGCCTCTGTCTACTGTTGCGGTTGGCCTGCTTCAAGGGTCTACCAGCGGGCAGCGATGTGTTGAACGGAGAAGTCCAACCGCACGCCCATGGACTTCAGGCGCAGACAGCCGAAGCAGAGAGAGCCTTGTGATGAGGAAACTTAGAAGAAATTTATTCACATCTTGTATCACGAAAGAATCGTGCCGAGTGGGAGCTCGGCGGCTCCTCATATATCAGTCGATATCCCTAGTTTGGGAAATGCCCTAGTTAGAAAGGTCCAATCATGCACAAGCGTCCGTTTTAAGGGATCGTCCCTCGGTCGCCCGCGGTCACCACCTGCAAAAGGACGCCCACTTCATCCTCTCTCGTTGTCCTCCAGGATAGAAAGGAGGGGCGAGGGTTTCCCTTCCTGAAGCTGTCGAGGTTTACACGAACAATGAGATTACTGCACACCTGTAGACAACTCTCGCAAACACAGGTTCCGAGAAAGAGCTCTCGGCAGAAGCATTAAATTGATGATCATATCCTCTCGCGCAAATCCGACGCGTTCGCACAAGAAGACAAAGGGTTCTTCAGCGTCGTCATTGCGATCCGGCAGCACCTGCAGGTAGAAGTGCCCGGCCTACACGAGTACAGCAGGTGTGAGTGACAATAACGTCCTCTGTAGTGAGGGGAAAGAGGCTCGTCCAGTGTCGAAGAAGCCTGAAAGGCTCTTCTCCGGATAGTAGGCACAAATACTTCCAATGGCGCTGTAATACCACTAAATATCGTGCGGCAACGCTGCGGTCAAGAATTTAAATATTCACGAGTGTGGTAAGTGTACTTTTAGGGGCGAAGCTCCTTAAGGCGGCACCCGTTCTTCCCTCGTAGTCGTAGTAGTAGCATAGAATAAAGAACCAGTTTAGAGAAGGGAAACTGTAGCCTTGACAACGGTACGAAAGATAAGCAGCGGTAGCGCATGGAACTACCGAAGGCACCCAAGAGATGGCGCTGCGTAAACAGGAAGCGGAAAACAAAATTTATTGTTTTTTTAGGTAGAAAAATGCAAATGGCTGCGTTTTTTATTCCGTACCGGGTGCGTATGCGCATACGCGGGTGTCTCGGCTGGTTTTTTATTCTATCCCTTTTAAACAGAAGTGGACGTAAGAGGCAGGGACTCGCGTAGGGCTACGGAGGTCTCGTTATCTTTCGCCCGCTTGTTTTGAGCGCGTCGATACGCCCAGCAGCACGCCAAAGCGCCCTTCGGAACGCAGTACCTTTGCGTACGAAGGTTACATGGAACCGAAAGGCATACATTGGCAACTGACACCAGTAAGAACAATTCACGAGTGAGTAGAAGGAACGATAATCTTTATTGACAGTCAGCAAGCGGTAAAAGGTCCTTGTTGCGACATCGTGAGCTCGTAAACGACTAGCCTTCGCGGTACTTCAAAGAGAAAAAACAATTTAGATGACGTTTGTTGCCCGTTTCCACCGTCATCTAGCGCTCAGAATAACCAACTTGTATTGCAAGAAAGGCGTAAAGCATCAGCATTTTTTTTGCTACAGTTTCAGTACTTGCTTTCAACGAGTACGCCTGAAGACCCCCGGGTTTGTTGTTATTACAACATATTGCGGTCAGGCTGAGAATACCAAGCAGGTTCCAAAGAAATCACATTATAGTGGATGCTTACAGAATGGCAGAAAACATGAGCATTTTAACACGTGATACCGATGAAACAACCCATAAATGGGATATATGCAAGGCCTCAAAGAGGTGCGGAAAAACAGAGAGGGGAGAAACGATTTTCTATCCCGGTAATTCTCTTATTGTGACATCGCCACTGGAAAGTAGGCTTCATCAACAGTCTGGCCAAGTCGTGCTCATGCCATCGCATAATTCACTCGTTCATTTGAGCCCACCAGACCTTGCAAGTACAAAGCAGAAAGAAAAACGCTGAGCTTGAAAGTACGTGTACCTGCCATCGTCGAGGAACCTGTGGAAACTGACGCCTTCGCTGGTATCGCAGCTCCTGCGGCACAATACAGTAGCACACCGACTGCCCACCATAATTGCAATATGATTACATCGGTGAATTAAAAAACTTTCATGCGTATTTTAGACAACATTAACGATAGAATTCGCAAGAAAACGGGGATCAACAAACCAGCTGCCAACCATCGGACGCTAACTGCGCATATTCTGCGCGTTATCTGCGACACCCGAGACGCAGCGGCGCACTTTTTCCGCTTCGTCACTGGTCACAGCGACGGTCCGCTTGCTCAGCGACAAGGCAGAGATGTTTTCAATCACTAAACAACAAATTTACTCATCATTCAAACATTACTTTCAGTTACACAAGAAAAAGCACTTTTATGCAGGAATGATAGCTGGGGTGCTATCGCGGAACGATTCTATTCTTTATTCCAATGCTTTTCGTTCTTTTCGCGCTTGGCCATTGGTCAGAACGACGGTCCGTCCGCGTTATCAACGCGATCAGCCAGCCGCGAGTGGTGGATGATAAGAATAGCATAGAATATGGCATGGAATCGGGAATAGCATCGTTCCGCGATTGCACCCCTGTATTTCTCTTAAATATGCTTTTATTACGGCGCCTCTGGCGGATTTTTTGGCGTCGCCGAGGGCAGATATGAACGGAGCCACTATGGTTTGTTTTTTAGCTGCAAACGGGGTCGATTTTTTCGCCCCCCTTCGGCGATGGCTGGAACTTGAGACTTTCCGAGGCCTGGTAGTAGTAGTGCGTAACCAGTCGTAACGCTAGTACCAGATCTTGACCTCCAAGGTGGTGCCGGTGGGAGATTTTTCCTGTGCGTCGTTGAACAATAAAAAATTCACAGCGTGCGCGTTAACTAAAAGCCGAATTCTTCTGTCTCTCATTCCCCATTAGCAGCCATTGGCATGTTCCAGTAGGAAACGTTAGTAGAAGTAGAAGTGTAAGTGTTAGCTAAAAGCCGACTTCTTCTGTCTCTCATTCCCATTAGCAGCCATTGTTTACCTCCAAGGTAGTGCCTGGTGAGATTTCTCCTGTGCGTGATTAAACAATAAAAATTTTGTTCAAAACGCCGTTGATTGATGAAATAAACCAACGAAAGACGCCAGATGTTTTCTAAAAGCGAAACGAAAGAACGCCAGATGTTTCTAAAGCAAAACAAAAAGTCGCCAGCTGCTTAACGAAAGACGCCAGATGTTTTCTAAAGCAATGGTTTTCTAAACAATGAAAATTCACAGCGTACATGTAAAATTAAAGTGAGCTGCAAGTCGTCATAACTCATCGATCCTTTAGTATAAACGCGCCCGATCTCACGTCGGTGATGATGTACTGGGCAGAATTCACGGAAGATTCACGGTTTACCGATGAACCTCCGCAGCTTCGCCCACTCATCATCATTCACTCCGTGGATATGCTGTGATTTTTATAATATATTATATCTGGAGTTTAACGTCCCAAAACCACGACCCGAGGGACACCGTAGTGGAAGGCTCCCGAAATTTCGACCACCTGTGGTTCTTTAACGTGCACCTAAATCTAAGTGCACGGGCCTCAAAAATTTTAGCCTCCATCGAAAATTTAGCTGCCATGGCCGGTATTCTATCCCGCGACCATCGGGTCCGCAGTCGAGGGCCATAACCACTAGACCACCCTGGCGGGGCTATAAAATGACTTCATTCGAATTGTACACGCAAGGCGTCCTAACACTTCCAAATACATTTCCGCCCATTTAAATAGACACGTTTGAACGAATATGGTTGGAGAGCACGTGAAACGTACGCTAACAATCACTGTGAAACTTGTGGAAACAATAGAAAACTACCAACATCTCCATATTCAAAATTGTACCTCCCCTCACTGAGAATGAGCTCATGCGTTGAGAAGGAAAGCTCGACGTCGACAGATTATTGGATTGTAGTTGTACTCCTGAACATTCGATGGCTCCGCCGAAACTGGCGTTCTAGAGTGCTCACGAGCAAGGACTCCAGAAAATTCTTTAAGGACAACAATCCTTAATTGTTGTGCAAGAACGATCGTAACTTCTCACGTCTTTTTCGGCCGCTAGTTCTTCAGGAACGGCGGCTATTCTTTGCTGACTATGGAGAATTAGCCCAATGTTCGCAATTAAAATTTCTCCCAAACGTCCACGTTTCCTGACAGAACACCACTTTACTTTAGCGTTAGCGTGACAGCCGGGATTAAGGAATTAGCGTTTAGTCTGCCGCAAACGTTTGTTGCGGATAGTGAGTTTTAGTACAGCATGGATAGTGTTTACTTCCCCATGCTGTGACTGCGGCGTCATATAGCGGAGGATCGATGCGTTAAAAAGTGACAAGAAAAAAAACGTGAATGTGCTAGCCTGTATCCCCGCATACAGCAATGTTACTACTAGTTTACTTATAATAAGAGCGAATAAATGGAAACCGCACGCCAAAGTGAAAATTTTCATGTTGCGATTGTGCCTACAGCAATAATCTTGTTAGGCCTAGGAACGTTCAAAATGGGAAGCGATCTCAAAAACTCCGGTAAGTTATCGGTAATAATCAGTCGTCGAAGCTGCCTAAAGGCGAGCGAAGCCATTTAAAACCGCCATTTGGTGGGAACGAAGTGAATCCTTAAAAAGCAACGCCAGCTTCAGTTCCAAGCGGGTGTTCGAAACCACCGCCATGTTTTATGTGCACTGTACGCGTATACCACGCAAACACAGTAACACAAAATAGCGTGTGTACGGTAAACGCTACCGGTCGTTTAGTGTACTGCGCGTGTGCATTTCGATCCCGCTATTCCGTTAAGCACGCTAATACGCTAAGCCCCTTAAACTATAACTGCCATGTGCAGCGGTCTGAAGCACCCGGCCCGTGGGCCGCATATTTTCGCCAGCGGACCGCGGCCTTCACATGACAGTCTTCGTCCCATAGTTTTTTTATGATTTTGTCGCTGCTTCTGAGATTGCGAAATTGTGTTACAAATTTATTGTCGTGGGCGGGATAAAAGCCCGGTCACGGTGGCTGCATTTTCCATGGAGGTGAAAATGCTCGAGGCCCGTGTACCTTGAGTTAAGTGGACGTTAAAAAATCCCAAGTGGTCGAAATTTCCGGAGCACTCCACTACGGCGTCTCTCATAATCATATCGTAGTTTTGGGACGGCGAACCCGAAAAATTATTTTCTCCAATATCATCATTATAAATAACGCTTTGTTCAGGTAAGCTACACGAAGTGACTGGTCCTAAGCACTTTTTTTTTCTCGCGAGACACCTGTGTTCAAATTTAACCGCGGAACAAAGACTCTTTCTTTCAATCACAATATCAGTCATTGTGGAGATCAGGATCGATACGTGTCTCTCATCCTGACGTCCAATACCTTTGAGAATGACTCATGTGTGAAGTATGGGAAAGGCCTTGTTTCGAATGGCAACGTTAGCTGATATTTTGTTGAAACTCAACCCCCCCTCCTCTCGCTTCCAAGTTCTTAGTGTCCCGGCCCTTTGCGAGTCTAAACTTCATGACTGCGGCCTGGTAGGATATGTCAGTTTGAGACCCCTGGTCTATCGTTTCCGAGGAACGTCAAGTTAGCGCAGAAGTCGCCGAGGACTCCTTATCTAAAGAGTGGACAGCTTAAGGAGTTCTGACTGCAGCCCTCTCGTAACTTTAAAAGCCGTTTATCCCGACCTTGATGTCTGAAAAGTAGCAGTTGTGATAGCAGCTTCTAGCAATGTCAACGAACGTGTGACGATGGGCTCTGGCCGATTGGGTACGTACGGTAACTTCTCCTTGAACGAGCGCACGCGACAGGGTGCCTTAAGGCACGTCGCCTTGACATATGTTTTCTGGATTTTGCTGAACAAGAGAAGCAGGTTGAACTCCCATACAGTTCGGAAGAGTTACTGTTGCCTGATAACATGACTAACGGTCAAAACTGAACTTCAAAGCGAAACTTGAGGCTAAATAGTGCTTGTATCGGCGTCAGTTTTGATATACGCATTTACAGGCATTTACGCACAATCAGGCGCAAAAGCCCAAAATAGGCATTTATGGGCGCTATAGAAATACTATAAAAGCCCTTCATGGCCTATAATTTATGCTCATATATGAAATTGGCGCAAAATGAGCTCAAGGAACAAAATAGGCATGTGGTTTACATCGCAAGCGTAATTGAGCCGACAGAAGAGGACAAAGAAGTACCAGTAAGCACGCGGGGAGAAACGAGGACATCGGACTACTAGCAGGGTCTGAATGGCCTCACTCAGTGTGAAATGAATGAATGAATTGAACCTTTATTTCGCAGGAGAGGAAGGCGCTCGGCCGCAGTTTGGGAATAGGTGGGGAAGGGATTGTTCGGTAAACAGCATATGCACAATAAATTAACATCACTTGGTGTGAATCCGTTTTCGGTATAAGTTCAATGGAGTCGCTCTCGCGCGAGATCGTCGACCTCTTCTACACCACTCGAAACAGGCCACTTATACTAGCATAGTTCGCAAGTGCTTTTTGTGCTTCATCATTCGACTGTAGTACGCTTCCTAAAGCGCTTATGTCGTCGCGTGGCAAGTGTTGGATGCGTGTTCTTCCTCGCGAGAAAGCTGAGCAAATCCAAAAGAGGTGGTGTAAATCTGCTCTGCATAATTCTTGACAATGTGGGCATCGGGGAGAAGTGTTTGCAATTGCATGTCTGGGTCTAATCCATTTGTCAAGTACATGTGGTGTGTATGCTGCATTGGCCATAACCTTATTCAGAAATATCTCTTGCTGGCGAGTAAGTCCGCCCTTGTCGCTTAATAGAGGTGCTGGTGTGCCTTCGTTTACTGTCGGTTTTCAATTTTACGCGAATATAATGCATAAATGCTCTGCTAGGAGAGCCTGCGCGCAGCATTTCTAGGTACGGATTGAGGTCCGCCAGGTTTGGCGACGAACTGGGGTGTGGGGTGCTCAATGAATAGTCAAGCCCACCCGCTTGCGCGGCGACCGCATGAGCGGCTTCGTTTCCCCCGTCCGTGCCAGTGTGTCCCGGTGTCCACAAAATTTCCGCATCGATTCCGCAATCCTGTAATCTCTTTAACTTTTTTCTAATATCGTTGGCCACCGCATCTTCAGTCGTTGTTGCTGTAAGTTCAGCCACCGCTTCGTATGAATCGGTCAGTATACGAAAGCTATTTCGAAGACTCTCGCCATATCCCAAACAGGCATTTGCCTAAAATCCGGTCTCTATTGATCATAGAAATGACAAGTGTTGGAAATGGAAAACTGCAGCAGATGCGCGTTGCTTCGTAGCGGTCAGCAACGCGCATCGCGGTCAGCAACGCGGTCAGGTAGTGCACGACCGTCATTTTCAATGAACATTTCCGCAAACCGCAGCGCCGCTCGACAGCATGGCGGGCGCGCAAGGCACTGTGAGAAAAAGAGCGATCCGCGCATAGACCAACGTGCTTGCTAATACGTGCTCGCGCGCTTAGGTCAATTATTGTTGCGCGTGATCACTACGCGTACAGGCTTGTCTTTGTGACACAATCCGCCCGTTTCATTTTCGTGTGCTGCCCTCTGCCGTTTTGGTAAGGGTTTGGTAGCGACCAGGACAACCGGTATTCTTAAAAGCAATATATATATATATATATATATATATATATATATATATATATATATATATATATATATATATATATATATATATCAAAACGTTTATTGAGGGAAAAAAAGAAAAGAAAAAAGTGTTTAGGGAGCAAAGCCTCCGTGATGAAGAGACGTTTCGCGACTTTGTCGCTAGGGGAGGGCACATGCGCCGGGGCGTCGTGAAAGAGGCTGATTCCGGGAAGACTAAGAGGCAGACTGACGTGCTATGTTCCAGGTGGTGACAAAAACACGATGATACATGCACGAATTTTGTTTTGTTATATCCATAAAAACAAAAAGATGAAGAGGCAATGGGTGCAAGGGATGAACCCTCAAGGACGAGGAGGTCGGTTCACAATTTGCGAACCCTATGAGCGCGATACTTTGTCTGCTTTCGAAATTCTGTAGCCTGGAATGTCATGCTTGGTTGTACCATGCTGCCTGGCTTCGCGACTGGTACCACTGCTTGATAGAATGACGACGGAAAATCTATAAAAAACATACTTAGGCAGCCTTTGACGCAAAGGAGTCGTGGGACTTGCTTAGATATCGCAGCGGCGAAATAATTATGATATGTTTGGCGATATAAATCAAAATGTTCGCTCAGCGATACTTTCTGCTCGGTGTGATGGTAAGGGATAGTTCTAAATGACAGTGAGTATTTTTTTCATTCTTCCGACGCAATAAGTATACTGAAAATCCGACAGTAGAAGAAGGAAGGAAGAAATAGTAGAGAAGGAAAGGCAGGGAGGAAAGGCCAAGAGACAAGGGCAGAAGAATCAAGCTTAAAATATGCTGCGTCTTGGTACGGTTCGGATACCGCGCGTATACGATAACGGTTGTGCCGTAACCATAAAACGATTCCTAAAGAGGCTGGCCCTCTCACCGTAGTGACTGCCCATGGCAACAGTGTAGCCGAGATTATCCAAAAAACGCCAGGCCTGCGCTGAAACCGCAGCATATTCACAGCGAAAGCTGGAAGAGCGGCGTTTCTAGAGCCCGTTGTAAGCTCTCTTGGGACTACAATACAAGTACACTAGAAAGGTACCGACTAAGCCATAAATCATAATTTTTGTGAAGTTGGGAAGCACCTACTAAGCCATTATTCGTCATTCTGCGGAGAAGCGAGGCACCAGCTACACGTCTGTAAGGAATTATGTGTACTTTGTTGACGCGATGACTGATGACGATGAAGAATTATGGCTCAGCCCTTGTAATGGGTTGGAAGCTTGAAACGGCCCACCAGTTATGTCATTTGCATTGGGTGACGCCCGGTCGCTATTTACCTCTCCCGTCATGCTGTATAACGTACGTTGACGTGGAAGAGGGAAGGAAGGGGGGGGGCGAAGAACTTTACTGAGACCCCGAGGAAATGGATCATGCGCTTATGGGCTTCCTTGGCAACCAATACAAGTGCACTTGCGAGGAACCCACTACGCTATAAATTATTGTAATTTTTTAGAAGTAGGGCAGCAGGCACTGTGCCATTTTTCGTCATTCTATGGAGAGCCGTGGTACCTGCTAAACGCATGTAAGGCATTATGCGCACTTCGTTGATGCTGTGCCTGATGACGATGAAGAATTATGGCAGAACCCTTTGTAATGGGTTGGAAGCATTCAACAACCTACTCGTTGCGCAATTCGCATTATGTGACGCCTGGTTACAGAATTCGCGTTGTGCGACGGTTGGTGCTTATTTTACTCTTCTACCACGCTATATTGCATATGCTAATGTGGTTCCTTCCCGACATGAAGCCTGTACAGGACCTTTTTGCAAAGCAGTTTCAAGCACCGGCATGGCTCAGAGGTTGAATACTGGGCTCCCACGCAGAGGGCCCAGGTTCGAACCTCGTTCCATCCTGGAATTTTTTTCTTATTTAGTTTTTTTTCTTATTTCGAGCGATACTGGTTACGGACACCGGCGGCGGCGGCGGCGGCGGCGGACAACTACGGCGCCAAAAACGGCCGGTGAAATGGTCTCATAACAGCTTTCGCTGTAAAACGTGCCTTACCCACACAGCTGGCTCGCCCAAAAGAAATAAAGATTGACAGGGTCCCTAATGTATTCACCTAGGACGACTGGAATGCGAAAGCCATCTTCTTTTCTATCTTCTCAGTCGATCGATTGATGCCACCACACTCCCCTCTGAAAACTTTCTGCCCCTACGTCGTTTTGCCCTGCATCCAGGGTAGGAGGCATTGCAACCTTTCTACGCCTCACCTGCTTTGCACTGCCACAGTGGTCGGCCGACATTTAACCAAGTGACGACCAAGGGACTTCACAGATTTTTACTATCTGTGACATCATGATGAAGTTATGTGGTGACGTAACTACGTGATCATGATTTCTTGCATCATTCTTGTTGACCTCGCCGATGCGGGACGCCGACAGTCAATTTTCGCATTTGATGAGGTATCTAAGGCTCCAAGGCTTGTGCCTTAGTAAATATATCCAAGTAGAACATATATGATCACAGATGCTACTTACGGAAGTACAGAGAAGTCAGTTACCCAGAAAAATTACTCATAGGCAAATACAGACTTCGGTACAAGGCATCCAAGTATATCTGTAAAACCTTCATCAAGTCGGAATCAATGCGAAACTAATAGGCTGATTTTACTGTTGGCACTAATCTTGGCAGACCCAATAGTTACCCAACGCATTCCATTAACAAGCCGGAGTAGCCCACTACGATATAAAGCGTCGCCATCGACTCCTTTTCCCGCGACTCCATACAGGAAATAGCCAATATAAAATGACAGCCAATGAACCGCCATACCGAGATTTTTATTTCCAGTACTCTTATGTGTAACACTCGCCGCCATGTTAAAAGACTCGACGTGCAAACACGGAAACAGGAGAGATGGCAAGCAACACAAATGCGGCGTTGATGCCTTGACTTCTCTCTAGTGTCCGTGTTTGCACGCCCAGTTTTAACGCGACAGCGTTAGAGAGCTCGTTTCGCAGAATTGCCGCCGTCGGTGTCGGCGTCGCTACGTAGCTTGTGAGGGAAAAATCGTCCGTGCCCGAAACATCGAGAAAGGTGCAAATAAATTAAACAATAAAAATCGTCGGTCCCATTGAGGATCGCACCCGGGCCGTTTGCGTGGCAAGCAGGTGGTCTACCAAAAAGCCACGACGTTACTTGCAACTGCTTCGCGAAAAAACACTACATAAACGCTACGTTGTAGAAGTTGTCTCCTTAACGCATTTTGTTCGACAGGTGTCACGACAAAAATGAGCCCATTCGGCAATTTGAAAGTGCATTGGCGACGCCGTCAAACTACGTTTTTTGCACGACGCCATGCTTCGACAAAGCTTCTCGAACACTGCGGCGCGGTCAGCGTCGAGCGTTGCTAATTGTCCTTGCTGGTCAAACCCGAATACATCAAAATAAAACAAGAAGTGGGCGTGGCCAGTGCCGTATCAACTCGTTCACGAGTGAGGGGCCTGGTGTCGCTCACTCTGTCCACCGTAATATATATATATATATATATATATATATCGAACTTCGACGTCAGTTTTAACGCGTTCCCCGAGAAAGGGAGGTCCCCTCCCGAAAATGTTGGGAAATACCTATTTATTTATATCGCTGTAGACAACGCCTCCGTTGTGTTATACCCATCTATATATATATGTATATATATAGGCAGGCATGGTGGTGGAGTGGCCGTAGCGTATATATATATATATATATATATATATATATATATATATATATATATATATATATATATATATATATATATATATATATATATATATATATTGTCAGCGCTTGTTGATACCGGCGCTGAACGAACGGCACTGCACCGACGTCACGCTCCCGACGCCATTTCCCCATGGACGCAGCCTCCACTCCGCGGACTGGGAGGCAGCGTGATGCCAGTGGGCATGCTCGACGTCTATGTCCGGACGACAGCGGGGACAAAGTTTCTGCCAGCCATTCCTGTCTTCGAGAATCTACCTGCCGACATGATTCTGGGCACAGACTTCCTGCTGTCGGACGACATCCAGATCACCATCGATCGTGGCCATGTAGAGCTCCGGCCTTCGTCAACCGAGGCTGCGGCGCCGCCCCTGCCAACGCCGAGAGGTGAGCCGCCGAGTCCGCTTACCTTAAGTTCTATACTGACTCGGCATAACGCAATATTCGCCGACACTACGGCAGATCTCCCGGGTACTAAGATGCTTTTGCATCGAATACCAACGGGGGACCACTCTCCGATATGCGTGCCGTTGAGAAGATACGCTGAGAAGGAGCGCGCCGTTATCGCAGATCAAGTACGCGAAATGCTCTCCGCAGGCATAATTAGGCCTTCATCAAGTCCGTGGGCAGCACCTGTCGTGCTCGTACGAAAGAAAAACGGGTCCATGCGGTTCTGCGTAGACTACAGGCAGCTCAACAAGTGTACGACGCCCGACTCGTACCCATTGCCTCGCATCGACGACGCCATCGATAGAGTTCGCCACTGCAGATTCTTCTCCTCACTCGACTTACGCGCAGGCTACTGGCAGATTAGCGTCGCAGAAGAGGATAAGTGCAAGACCGCCTTTCGCTCTCCGTCAGGCCTATATGAATTCAATCGCATGCCGTTTGGGCTCAGAACGGCCCCTAGCACATTTCAGCGCGCGATGAATTCCGTACTAGGCTCACTGAAGAACCGAGCCTGCGTGGTCTATTTAGATGACATCCTCGTCGTCGGCACCACAGAGGATGAACACCTTCGCAATTTAAACGAAGTGCTACACAAGCTCTACGAGGCGGGGTTCCGCTTAAACCGAGAGAAGTGCCAGTTTGGTCTGTCTAAGATAGCCTACCTTGGACATCAGATTTCTCCCGACGGCATACAGCCACTCCCGGAGCGCATCGCAGCAGTGTCGGAATTTCCCACACCAGCCAGCTTGAAGCAAGTGCAGTCGTTTATGGGCATGGCATCTTACCTGCGGAGGTTTATTCCCCACTTCGCTTCGATTGCGGCTCCCCTGAGCGATCTCCTCAAAAAGGACGTCCAGTTTGAATGGGGCGCCGCGCAAGAAACTGCTTTCCGGACGATAAAGCGAAAGCTCACTGCCTGTCCTGTATTGAGTCACTTCAATGATGACTGGGCCACTGAAGTGCACACCAACGCTAGCCAAGTCGGTCTAGGGGCAGTGCTAGTCCAGCGTGATCCAGAAGACGTCGAGCACATCGTCGCTTATGCCAGCCGGAAACTCTCCGAGACCGAGCGCCACTATCACTCCAATGAGCTGGAATGTCTGGCAGTGGTGTGGAGCGTGGACGATAAATTCCGCCATTATCTGTTCGGACGCAGGTTCACCGTGGTAACCGATAATGCCGCGTTGACTTGGATGTTTTCCAAGCAACAGCTCAAGCATAAGTTTGCTCGGTGGATTATCACGCTCCAAGAGTATGACTTTGACGTGCGTCATCGCGCTGGGGTCTTGAACAACATCGCCGATGCCTTGTCACGCAACCCACTCATGCGCATTGAAGGAAGCAAGCAAAATCACATCTATTTTGCCCAAGTAAACGTGCGCAAAACCCAAGAAGAGGACGAGGACTTGGCGCCAATCATTGCATCTGTAACGGGCACGGAAACAAATCCGTTGTTTGCAATACGCAATGATGTACTGTGCCGTCGTCAGTGGCACCACGACCTCTCGGAAGAACGCTACCTCTTGGCTGTTCCGAAATGTCTGCGTACCGAAATACTACGGGCCATTCATGATGATCCCGAAGGAGGGCACATTGGACAACGAGCCACGCTTCGCAAGCTGCAAGAACGCTTCTGGTGGCCGAAAATGCAGAGTAATGTGCGCTCTTACGTAGCCAGTTGCCAAGAGTGTCAATGGTTTAAACGACTGCCGGGGTGTCAGCCTGGACTGTTAACACCAGTGCAGATACCTGATCAGATATTTCATACGGTGGGCATCGATTACATGGGGCCGCTACCCACCACCACTGCTGGAAACCGCTACATCATTGCAGCTGTGGACTATCTGTCCAAATACGTAGAAGTGGCAGCCGTACCATCTCTTGCCTCCGTTCATTTAGTCAATTTCTTGCAGCGCAGATTTGAATGGAGGCATGGCTTGCCAAAAAAACTTATATCTGACCGTGCCACAACATTTCGTAGCCGGGAACTGCGAACGTATCTTTCCAAGGCGGGTGTACAGCACCATTACGCATCAGCGTTCCATCCGCAGACAAACGGCCTTACTGAGCGTACTAATCAAAGTATTCAGGCAAGACTCGCTCCGTACACCAAAGTCGACAAGAAAGGAGAGGCCGATTGGGACGTGCACCTTCGGGCTGCTGGCTATGCAGTTAACACGGCGCTGCAGACGTCTACCGGTGCGACACCGTACGAAATCGTATACGGAAAGCTGCCCCAGCTGAAAGCGGTCCTCAGCCTAGACGCTCCTGTTAGCGTCACACGCCATGACAGCCGTACAGACGCCTGTCAGAAGATCAGAGCTGCGGCCAGGAAAAGAGCCGCACGAGCACAAGAAAAACAAAAGCGCTATTATGACCGCCGCCGGCGCCCTGCACCGGAATATAAAATTGGAGACGAAGTGTGGGTGCAAAGGGGCGGCAGCTGCCCGGGCAAGAAGTTACTACCGAAGTTCGAGGGGCCCTTCACGATCACCGAACGGTTAGGACAAAATACCTGGCGCGTTACCACCTCAAATCCAAGCTTTGAACTCGATCGGCGGAAAAGGAACAACTTCGCAGTGCATGTGTCACGCTTCAAGAAACGAGTGCGTCCCTTGGACTGAACTGTTGTTTCTTTTTGTTTGCCAGGTCCGCAGCGTGGCCGAGTGTGAAAGGCAAGAACGGCAATGCGGCTCGGCTGCTTGCGCGAGGAGCTGGGAAAGCACCAAGGAAAAAGAGGAAGAAGAGGTTCAGATTAGAACAGCTTGCCCGAGAAACGGGTGTTGTGTCTGTCTGATTCATCACAATATATATATATATATATATATATATATATATATATATATATATATATATATATTATATATATATATATATATATATATATGTATATATATATATATATAGGCAGCCAAGGAGCGTCCGCTGCGGAGAAGCGTCATGAATGTTAAAGCTGGGAGAACCCGTACTCTCCACCAAACTGTTACGGGAAGAATAAGGCGTCGAAGGTTATATTTACAGGGTATATACAGAGGACAAAGCCAGGCATACAAGATGGCGCCAAGTCCACGCGGAATCAGGGAACGTCGTCCTTTTTCATGACGTCTCCCTCTTCATCTTCGGTAGCGCTTCGTAGCAATGTATATATATATATATACGGGCCGTTGTATCCCACCTCTGGAACCGCTGTTGGGACTGGGGTTGCGTGGCCGATGCGAATACGGGTGTGCATCGTGCTCAGAGCAGTCAGGAAGGACAAGATGAAGAAGGAAAGATTTTATGTACAGATTATTTACATGTTTTCGCTCTCAGTCAACATGACTGCCAGCCCGACCATGTCGGCTGGTTCGACTCGCTTCCACTCTAACCACGGACCGGCACGGCCTTAAATCGTGTAGCCGTCCATTGTCTTGTTGACCCTCCACCGGTTGCAGATATTGGCTCCCCTCCATGTTCTCCGAACGGGGATGCGCGGGTATGAGCAGCACGTAGACATTGGCTCCTCTCCATGTTCTCCGAACTGGGATGCACTGGCATGAGCAGCACGCAGGTACTGGCTCCCCTCCATTGATTGTCTCTGCCATCCCCCCACAGGGCCGGCTGCGCGAAGACTCCGTTTTCCAGTATCCTTCTTTGTTGGAAAGCCGACGACATTGTGGCCTTTGTGCTGAGGCACAACAGCACCCCCGTCACCAAACAATGCATCACGAGGACGAGCTGCTCCACGTAGCTCGGCTGAATTGATGCGGCTGGACACCAGGCTCACCCATGGGTCTCGAGGCGAAGCTCCCAGGAACACTGCTCTCGTTCATGGCATTCCACACGAACACGCAGCACACAAGTACTCGAGGTTCCTGTAGATAAGACGAACTCGACAGGGCAACCATTGTCAAACTACACCCAACCCTGCAAGTGCCATCCGCACCCCCTGGAATTGGCAGACGTGAATGAAAGAAATCCTACTGACAACTAACGTTCCTGCTTTAAATAAAACGAGGAGAAGTGCATATCTCATGGCGACGAGTTCAGCAACAGACCTCAATTCCAGGTGTTGTTATAGAAACAACTTCGAGGGAATACAAGAATTGTAATTGTACTATAGCTGCTTAGGCATGGAAGATAAACCACCCAGGAAGCCAACGAAAGCTCAAAGGCTTCGCTAAATCCCCACTAAACGCTCTCGACGTAAGCGTAACACAATAAGAACACAACATGGTTCTACTAACTATGAACTGAAATTGAAAATAAAGCTTACACCATCCACAAAACAATGACGAACTACCTTTTTCTTTTAATGCTCACGCTAACTAGTACAAAAACAAAACAAAACTCAACCTACAGCTAGCTCTGATGAAACAGTTTTCAACTACAACGCTAGATGATTACCCTCCAAAATATAGACACTACATAGGTCAAAATTACTGCCTCTACAGTAAACACAAACAAGTAAAATTCGGTACGCTCGACAAACACCACTCTTTCACAATTAGCGGTCGTACAAATCTTTACTCACGGCTAACGTGTATTATTTTACGCCGCCAACTCACTCCCACGCGGGTTATACTGCTTCCGCTTCTTATTCTCAATATTGCGCCGCTAAAGCTAGACATGTTCCCGTGAGCACTCGGTCACGCTGCACCCACATCAGGAACTGAATTCGCAAACGACATTCGTCATTGCACGTACTAGTGCCACTGCGAGCTTCTACTCCGCGGATGTACGACTAACCTAGCTCTACTCTTGCGGTCACAATTCTTACAAACAACCGAGTGACTCTCGCGATAACCTTTCCCTTCTACACAGAACGCACGCGAAAAGAACAACAAACAAACAAAACTAATTTTTGCGTGGCTCTGCCAAAACTCGTACAAAGCCTAACCTTGCCTATTCTTCCCGCAAGCTCCCAGCTTAACGCCTAAGGTTCCACTATACAACTCGTGGGACACCCTGACTCTTTAGGGAGCTCCGGAACGGCGCACGCAAAGCCCTGCGCCTGCCTTTTGTGCAACTGCGCACGTATCATACGCCAACCGCTTGCGGGCACCCGCTAAGTGACGGAAATAGCGGGCCTCAAACGCAAACACTAACTAAGCGCACGCCACTCGAAAACTGCCAAATGTGTCCTTGCGTCCACGCATGACACGCAACGGAAACACCACAAACTCTTTTCATAGTCAGCTGACATAACCCTATTCAAGGCGCTCATCTCTTAAAGCCCTCGACTCGCTCTGATGCGTGTCACTAACCTTCCGATAGCTAACTGCACAACGCATATCGGCTAACAAACAAACCAACAGAGCGCTTAAAGAAAACAAAGTTCAATAACAGTTAACTAAGCCATCAATACTCGCGGAAATAACAAGGAATACTAATTACTAACTAAAATTAACAGTCAAAATTCCTTCCAACAAATCCGGAGTCGATATTCCAGGACAAGCTAACAGCTGTCCTCAACAACTTTTCAGGCGCACTCGCGGTGGTCGCGCCCAGAAGGCTTTTCTCGACAGGCGGGGTGTACGACACGCATGAAACTTAATTACCCCCTCGTCGATCCCCACTACGTTCCTTAAAGCGGACTTGCCTTTGTCGCCTCCTGCCACTTCGCGAAAATCACCGACCACGCGGTTTCGCACCTGCTCGAACGTTCCTCGAAAAGAAGAACGGGGAGTTCCTTTGCCCGCTGACCCTTCTCGCGAACCATGCGCTTCTCTCCTCCTTTTCTCTCGGCGGTTCGGACGCATGCTGTAGAAACCTGTCAATAATGACAATCGCGCCTCTCCAGCAATTTTGCGCCGACGACCGAACTTCTTCCTCAAACGCGTCGCGACCTTTGCCGTATTTCTGTCTTGCGGACGCTTTCTTCTTTTTTCACGTCTCTCGGTGCATACTTTTGAGCCTTTATCCCGATTCCTGTTTGCGTAACACCTCGCTGCTCTCCTGCCTCTACTCGGCAGTGAAAAAGATGAGAGCAGGCGGAAACCTCGGCGTCTGAATCTCATCGACATTTGTTTCCTCGCGATGCGCTTAACGCCCGATCTAGATCCCCGCGGGACTCTCAGCATGGGACTTGTCCTAGCACGCCTTTTGGGGATTCCAGGCCAAGCCTTCAACTAGACGTCTCGAGAGATGCGGTCGTCGCGTTCAGCTAGCGTTTTAGCACGCTTACCGCTGCTGGTCTCTCTTTCGTTCCCTTTTTGTTTTCGCCGGCGCCTTTTCCTCACTGAACGACACGGAATGCTGACAGCTTCGACGCACGCACTCGCAAGTACGCTGCCCTCGATATTCACCGCCAAAACTTCAGGCGGATCAACTAGCCTATCCTCGGTGTCGTCGCTAGGTGTCTGTGCTGCTGACACAGCGACAGTCCCGACACTCTATAACTCCGCTAGCTCGCCTTGAGATGTATCTCTAGTTTCGGGTGATCTATCACTATGTGGATAGCCTCTTTTATCAGGCCTTCGAAGGCGGCCTTTGTGTCCTGCGCTTCGCGATCTTTCTCGACCTGTTGGTCTCCGCGGCGCGCCTCGTCTTGCCCTTTTCGACGCGCTTCGTCCTCACGCACCTCAGCTTCTCGCGCTATGTGAATTGCCTCTTGTTCTCGCGCCTCTTTCGCTTTTCGAAGCGCCTCGTCCGCTTTCGCCCATCGAAGCGCCTCAGCCACTCGTTCTCTCTGACGCGCCTCCTCCTCTAGCGCCTTGTGACGCGCTTCGGCGTCGTCAAGCGCCTCACGACGGGCCTCAGCCTCCAGTGCCTCGCGACGCTTCTCGACCTCTTGCTCGCTGCTGCGCGCCTCGTCCTCTTGCGCCTCGAAGCGGCTCGCAATACTAGGCGCGTCATCCCTTGTACTCGCATGTACCGAACTCTGTGGAGTCAAAACTCCAAACGGCTGGTCGGAGCTACCCTCGCTGCCATCGTCAGTTATGGCCTGTTACCTAACGACAGCCGCGACGCTCTCTAAGCTAGTCAGCTTGCTCTGAAGAGTCTCTTCCATTACTGGGGCTTTATCACTGCCCTGTAGAGACCCCTCTCTTTGGCCTTTGCATTCGGCCGAACCTACACTACCACAGTTGCTGAACAACGTATCCTTAACCTCAGTTACTTCCTGCAGGCCGTCTGACACTAAGGCTAAAACTGAGCCTTTCCCACGTCCGACGCACTCTGCGTGCCGGTTAGCCATCTTTCCTCTTCCCCCATGCGTGCCCTCGTCCGATGCCCTAGCTTCGCGCGTATGACTCAAACGCTGTCGGAATGCATTTGCTGACAAGCGACATTTGCGCAAAAGCGCCTGTTTGACCTTGCCGTACGCTTCAGCGTCCTCTCTAATGAGTCTAGCTATTACAACGGTGGCCTCGCATGAAAGAAGTGTTACCAATTCTTGCGGCCAACTTTCGAGGGGAAATCCGGCCTTGTCGCAGGTTCGCTCAAAATTAGCAAGAAAATGTGCGATGTCCTCGCCAACTTTGAACGGCTGCAAAAGGTCTTCCATCCTTACGGATTCCCTCACTATGGGAACCTGTCTTGCGGTGGATATACGAAGTTCCAGCTTCCTTAGGTTCAACTCATGTTGCCTCTCGGCAGCTTTCTTATCTCTTTCTTTTATCTCTTTCTTTTATCTCTTTCTCTCTGTTATCTTTATCTATTTCCTCTTTTCTAGCTCGAATATGCTCATGTGGGCCTCCTGGACAGTTACCTTCTCTGCCTCCATAATCGGGAGGATCTGCCGTTTCCGCTTAGCAGAGCCAACCGAAATGCCTAACTTCTTGAAAATTTCAAGGAGGTCCTGCACACTGAACTTGTCCATACTGACACTGCACTCCGGCTCGTTTACCCTCTACCTAAACTAAGCGGCCAAACCACCCAATTCTTGGCTGACTAAACAAAGTTACATGCCAACAACAAAACGTCAAAACCTGCTAACAGCGAGTTGGGCTAGCTAGGTCTGGCAATAAGAGAGGCAAACTTCAGGCACTCACCACACAAGGGTAGCGACGCTGGCCGATCCCACCGCTGCCACCACTGTTAGGAATGAGGTAGGCCCTCTCTGGTGCGCAGCGTAGAATACGGGGTCGTGACATCCCACCGCTGCCATGACTGTTAGGAATGACGTTCGTCCCTCGGATTCGCCGCTGGGAATACGGGTCGTTGTATCCCACCTCTGGAACCGCTGTTGGGACTGGGGCTGCGTGGCCGGTGCGTGTACGGGTGTGCATCATGCTCGGAGCAGTCAGGAAGGACAAGATGACGAAGGAAAGATTTTATGTACAGATTATTTACATGTTTTCGCTCTCAGTCAACATGACTGCCAGCCCGACCACGTCGGCTGGTTCGACTCGGTTCCACTCTCTAACCACGGACCGGCACGGCCTTAAATCGTGTAGCCGTCCATTGTCTTGTTGACCCTCCGCCGGTTGCAGATGTTGACTCCCCTCCATGTTCTCCGAACTGGGACGCGCTGCTCTGAGCAGCACGTAGACGTTGGCTCCTCTGCATGTTCTCCGAACGGGGATGCGCTGGCATGAGCAGCACGCAGGTGTTGGCTCCCCTTTATTGATTGTCTCTGTCATCCCCCACGGGGCCGGCTGGGCGAAGACTCCGTTTTCCAGTATCCTTCTTCATTGGAAAGTCGACAACATTGTGGCCTTTGTGCTGAGGCACAACAACAGCCTCGAAACGAGGTAGCTCGACCTCTCAGACTAGACGCATAAAAAAGTAAAGCAGCCGCGTCCTTCGGTGTTTCGGTTTTGGTTTGGCCGGATTTCAAAAGAGTTACATCTTGCTTTTGCCGCAATTTCTTCTTTTCGTAACTATTTGTGTTGAAGCTGCGTCAAGGAGGTAGAAACTAACAGTCTTTTGTAGATGCGCTGGGAAAACAGGAAAAATTGTAGGTACACTGCCAGGCCGTCTGCCCCGGTCGTCTGCACCGTTTTGTCGAAGCAGCAATCTGCGAAGTGATCGAATAGAGCAGAGGTGGTTGATTGGTTGTTCCTTGGCAACCTGGCGCAACCCACCGCGGGGGATCGGCCATGAAACGGGCGACACCTTATTTTAGAGATAAAATTCTTTTACATGGAACAAAGGTGGGCAAAGCTGGTCACCGTCCTTAGCTCTCTAACCACTTCTTCGACCGGCAAGTTCCCAGGTAGAACGCCGCGCGCAGTCTTTCGGAAACACGTAGCACGGATAATCACATCATGGAATGTTGCGTTTGCCGATTCCTCGATTAACATGCATGAAATACGATATCCATGCACCGGATAAATATGCATGCACGCCGTCAGTCTTAACTTGCAAGAAAACACCAGAAAGCTCGGAATTATAAGGGCGTTCAGAGTTCCTACTCGTACCAATAATGCTCGGTATGTCCAGCTGGACTGCACGCGCATTAACAACTACAGCCCATTAATTGGTACTTCGTGCATACACTTAAAAATCACGTACAACGTCGTGTCAGCGAGCATTTAAAGCGTAAATATTTCGTCGATAGAACTGTGCGTTTTCATTACATGTATGCGCACCTTTCAAATTGTTTCCAGGTTAACAGTATGCATGGAAAAACAGACAATCGTCAGCGAACGAAGTGAGGACACTTACACGTGAAAAGTGATTGCAGGAGTCTTCTTATTGCGATTTGTGCAGCCATAAGCGACGCACGAAGTCACCATGGCCTCGTAAAACGTTCAACTGCTTTACAAAAGCATGCCACCGTCTCCAAAGCTACTGCGACGGCGGGCCAACGAAGCGCAATCCGTCGTCTGCTTCCGGGTTTTTCCTGTAGCAATATTGCGGCGACCGGCTTCACTTACGGGGGCGCCACCTCCACTCCAGCATATATATATATATATATATATATATATATATATATGTGTGTGTGTGTGTGTGTGTGTGTTCTTTCGCTCCCTCGTTTTGTCACTGTTGCTTCCTTCGTTAGTTCTCGCTTCCTTTTTCTATTTTTTTCTCTCTTTTGTGCTTCTTTTTTTTAAAGGATCGTCTGGCCCCCAAACTGTGTGGGCGGCCCTTGTGCAGCGGGTTCGGCAATGACCGTTTTATTTCACTTACATCCTCAGAAGAAGGCTGATCCTCCAGCCTAAACTGTCAGGGTAAAATAAATATTGGTTTTGTTTCCTATATTGTAGTACGAAGTTTTTCACAAGTTTTATTACGGTAGCCAGAAGAAGTTCTCTTTATCCACATATATATATATATATATATATATATATATATATATATATATATATATATATATATATATATATATATATATATATATATATATATATATATATATATATACATCTGCGTGTGTGTGTGCGTAAAATATTATTTTCAATGTCCTGCACTATAATAACAATGTGCAAAAAAGAGACAGGGCCGTTAAATGTGTGTAATAATCCGACTATGCCCAGCAAGCGCTGTAACTCTCTATTAAATATTTTCTCTTACAGTTACCATATTAAAGCTTAATTAAGCAATCGTCTTAATAACCCAGCTTGACACAGCGGCAGTTATATTATCATAGATGAAGTACTCCGACGTTTCAGAACAAGTGCGTGAACTTTCGTATTGAAGATTTCTCGCTAGAATTAATAATTATTAACTTAATTAAGCAGACAATCTATGTTAATTACACAGCTTGACGAACTAGAAAAACTATGAGCCCTTCACCTACGAGAAAAGTGGGGCAAAGCTAATTCAGAGCTTGATTTGTACATTCCTGACCTAGTACTTTTCTCTCTATCGCATGAGAGATGCTCCCTCTTCACCTTTTCATTCCTCCACGCCGTGAAAAGCGGTGGTGTACTTAGCAGCGCAACCCCTGTGTTGGTACAGGCAACGACTACGGCCATGAGTGAAACAGTGAACTACAACAACGAAAGGCAACGTGAAATTACGAGTGGCCTGGATGAAATATTAGATTGCCGTATCAGAAACGACCCACTGTCGTGAGAGCAACAATTATAGTAACACGATGAATACGAATACGCATGCGACAGGCGCACTGCGCATTTCGATCCCCGCAATGTACGCGCTGAAGTCACAGAGCGTACGAAGGTCGCTTCGCTCGCTGCAGAGGCCGTGTTTGCGAAAGAAGTGCGCTGTTGAAACAGAAATAAGTAACAACTGCGACAGCTAGTTCGCGCTCGTCCTGTGCGTACCTGTTCGTTCGTTTCGTGCGTCCTGCTTTATGTTTGAGGAGTGCGCTTCCAGTGTCGAGCTGTGACGCATGATAGTTCGCGCTCGTCCTATGTGTGTTCTTTTCGTGTGTCCTTTGCACTTCAGCGACGCGTTGGAAATTTCGAGCTGGTTTCCGTTCTCCGCGTTACATTCCAATTTGTTGCTATCGCATTCATTGCTTCGCCGTTGCGGCGAAACTGACTTTTTGTATCTGTTGCTGAAATAATAAATATTTATGCCTATGTGCTGTATAATTGGTGAGCTTTTAAACCAACCACTCGGTGCGCAATTCACGTGTTTGGACGCCTGGTGCGATTCTATGGTTTCACCACGGAATATTACATGTCTTAATGACACTCCTGGTACTACATAACATTTATATAGAGTTTTTTTCGAAGCAATATCGAGCACGGGGGTGACTCTGTGGTGAAACAACTGCTTGCATACAGAAGTGGTGGGTTCGATGCCCACCCGAACTGAAAATTATTTTTGTTGACAGTCTAATAGGAGGCGTTGGCGCACAAATAAGGCGCCAGCTGCTCCTTTGCCCTTGAGTGTAGATCAAGCTGGCACGTAGGCATGGGAGGGGGGATCCCGAGCCCCCCCCCCCCCCCGAAATTCGTCCAGCCTTCTATATTTCCGGAATTTTTTTTTCTTTTTGCCATGGAAGACTTTCTTTCGAACCATTAAGCCTTGGGCCACCCCACCCCAAAAAAATATCCTGGCTATGTGCCTGAGATCAAGCACACAACATAGAAATAGCACACAAGCAGGAGTACATGTAAAAAAAGCACACGACCACACGTACAAAAAACACATTCCGACATGCATACGTTATCCTTTATTTGAATCTTTTCCGAGCAATCTACCTTTATTGTATCTATCACGGACAACGCTCATTTTTCGGTCACAACCAACGGCGCAGACGCTAGACAGGCTCTTTGAAGCAGGCTCGCGTTAAAATGTCTTGACGTACTGCACACGGGTCACAACTATTCTGGGCCATTACGGGTAGCACATATGCTTGTTTTTTTTTCTAATACTAAGTGCAAGTTAGCTGAAACACCTTTTATATGCACACCGCACAGGCCTATCGAGGTGCGTTCTGGGCATTACTGAGCGGGCGTGTGAAAAAAAGTCATAGATAATGTCACAGCAAGATGTCAGTGTTTTATTGGAACTTCGCCATCTATACAATTGCGGTTTCCAACGTAATATGGCGCGACTAAGAGGCTATGGTATGCATCAATAGTGCGGTCGTATAGATGTGTACACAGTACAATGGACAAATTCCAGCCGGAAGCATCGTCATACCTATTTATAACACATGCTTAATTCCATCTTTGTTTTCATGTGGCCGCGTTTTCCGTAACAACCTCAAACATCACAAAAAGCTTGTCGTCCGCGACATATCCTTCACGTTCGAGATCATCCAAGTTAAATGGACAATCACCAAAATATGCTCCTTTATTTCTTTCTTTATCGGGCTTTGCATAGTGTTCAGGACTGTCTGCAGGGACACGCTCCTTTCTGCACTCTTTGTTCTGCGATGGGTGTTTAATCGTAAACCGAACCTTTTTTTTGAACGGCCATTGAAGAACGTTGTCGATCATTCCCTTGTGCAGCTGAATGCAAGGATGCAGGTTAACATGCTGCCCCTCTTTTTTAAAAATTACGCCTGGCGATAGGTGATAGCCAGCCATGTACATTCTTTCCTCCTTACAATCCATATATCCTTTCGAAAAGGCGCTCCCCTTCTTTGCTTTGAATCTTTCTACAACGAACTCGTGTCGCTTAACATTGACTCCGAGTAGAGCTAATATTTCTTCAGAATGTATTGCTCCTAAATTGGCTTGATTCTCGCAGTCTTTTGCTTCAACAATATTAGCAACATTTTCTACGCAGTTGCTGCAGGTTGTCCTCGTGGAGACATCCAACTCTTTTCGAAGGCTTCCCTTCAGTGCACCACTCTCACCGCTAAAAAGTTCTCTTAAGTGTTTAAGTTGTTCCAAACTTTGCTTCATGCCTTCTTTCAGTGTTTCCTTTGAATTGTTCATTGTTCCTGCAAGCTGCTGCAACTTTTCACCGTGGTCATTCAGAGTTTCATAGATTGCCTCTGAGCGGGATGCAAGGCTGTCCAATCTATTACTTCTGCTTGATATTTCTAGCAGTGTTTCTTTCACTGTGTCCATGCAATGTGAAATCTCATTAAGGCGGTTACTTTGGACCTGCGTAAGGTGGTCTAGTCTCTCCGTCATTTCACCTACTCGTGTGTCTAGCTTTGCATTCAAAGCCATCATCATTGCTTTTTCGTCAGTGGTGTTAGTTTGCGGATTCCCAAACGCCACAGACATCACGTGATCCCTGCACTCGCTCTGCATATGCGTGCACACATTATTACAGAGTACGGCCATCGAACATCTCGGACAGGAAGTGGAGTGGTGGTCACAATCTTTGCAAAAGTGCTTGTGGAGCTCTGATGCAGGTAAAATAATTTCGCAGCCATGATCTTCGTTCCAGCATTTCACCTGAAGGAGAGAAAGCGAAAAGCTTTTCAAGGATGTGCACATTAGGCAAAGGTTTACACATTTTACTACCTCGAAATCATTCGTGTATCAAGCCGGGTTTTGCAATGAGCTTCTGATATTTAAATAGTGTGTACATTAAGCAGATAAAAAAATGAGGCAACGACGGGGAGAAGCGGGGCGAAGAAATTTGATCAAAATGTCATACCGCTGCCATTCGAAAGAACGACTTTCCCATAGCCCATGTATGGGTCATTTCTGAAGGATATCTGACGTCATGTTTCGAAAACATATCGATACTAATTTCAAGACTGACTACAATTTGGGCTGCCGTAAACACCAGGGTGCTATAGCATCTAGATCACATATTTCAACGATTTTAAAGCGAGTAAACGTACAATGTAGTCAATCAAGAGTAGAGTAATCCACAATAAATGGAACTACCATATTTGTTAGCATAATAATCGCACTTTGTTCCTCGGAAAGTTGACCTGATCTGACGGTGCGATCATGACACGGGGCAAAAGTTTCGCGAGAGAAATCAAGTTCCAGCTCTCAATTATTACGATGGTTCCCGTGTGCATAACCGAAGAGTCAGTATAAATAAAGCCTAGCTTTCTTTAAAAGGCACACGTTCGCACGGCACATACGCGGGCGATCGCGACAACCGCAAAAAATTAAAAACTAAAGAGGGGGTTGGGTGTAAACCGCCCATATTGGCATCTTCCCATGCCTGTTATCTACGCAATATCAAAGTGATTTTAGATAAAACCGAAGTGTAAATGAAAAATTAATTTCATCACCGTGGATGAAGTGAAGCGAGCTCAAAGTGACGCAAAAATTGCAATTCACGAAAGCGTCTTGTCTTTTTCGCCGCCGAGAGCCGCCATCTTAGAATGGTTTGAAAGTTCAAATTTCGCCTTTCCGTTCCAACCCTCCTAACTGGAAATGTCCGCATTGGGAAGCGGAAAAAGAAAGAATAATAATAAATTCAGCTCTAACGAAATTCGCGATGTATGCAAACCTACGTTTCTTAGTAGCTGCGGCAATTTGTGCCCTGACGCGACCGGCCAAGTGCTGGCATGGTGCTCGCCTGTACGTCTGAGAAATACAGCTAAGCCATCTTTGTTGGGTGCTACGTGACCGTTAACAGCGGCAGACAGACACTCCTTGCGACGAAACGGAAATCGCGAAGCGGAAATCGTGCAGCGGCGTGCGGAGAGCCAGGCGCAATCTTTATTTCACCACATGCGGTGGCAGAGAAGAAGCGCTGTCGCGAGAGCCGGTGATTGTGCAGGACAAAGAAAAAAAAAAAAGTCGGGCACATTGTGTAATTTAGTCCCGCATCGGCAATTTAGAGACAGCACAGAAAAGCTCAGTGTCGTCTGTTCATACACTACCTGTTACAACGCTAAGATGCGCGAGTGACAGTGTTGCCGATTCGTCTACGCTCGTTACCGCTGCCTCAACGCGCATCCGCGGGTACTTGCTCTTTCGAGGGGCGGTGCGTCTAATGATGCCGTTACATAAACGAGGCAGGATATTCCCGTCCTCGAGCGCATACTCAACAGCTTTTAACGACAGACGTGTGGCTTGCACACTGCATTTATGTCAAAGTAGTGCAAATCAAGGTACCACCACGCTTTTTTACGCAGTCGCAACTTGCACAAACGATGAGCATGTGACGTCATAACGGCAATAGCCGCCATCGCCGCAATGGTATGTTCGGGGTGCGATCCTTACGAGGGAGTAAACATCCAATTTTGGCTACAGAATACAGGGGTGCAATCATGTTGCGATTATATAAGGTAACGAGTGCATCAACGCAGTGTTGAATGCTGCGTTGCTTCTCGCCTGCCTGTTGCTTCCCATAATAGTAATTTTCTAATTGGAATATTAGCGCAAAAGGCTTTATGTCATTTAGGAAATCCTTCCTTTCTTTTGAGCAGGTTCCCCACAGGATACTCGATCCATTGGACGTCTTCTTTTACGGCTCGTTGACCATCGAGGGGACAGCAGTGCACGTCGTCATCACGGCATTGTTCGTAGCACTTCTTGCAGAAAACGTGCAGGCAAGGCAGAAAAGCGGTCACTCTGGTTACTAGGCCGCAAGCCTTACATACTATGTTTGCTGGAATTGGGTCCACGAAGTTCAAGGCTCTCCAGTCCAACTCGTCAGAAAAGCCGACCAAGGTGTACTGATGCCTCGGAGTAGGCATGGTGAATGCAGCAGCCGCCCGCTATCACAGTCGAGTCAACACCCACCACAGGAACCTCGGAACGCCGTCAACAGTCTTTCGTAGCGGCCGTTTCCATGACTACTATCACGCTGATGGCGCTTTCGTGTGGCGATCTGCCAGACATATCACGCACTCCTATCGTCAAAAAGAAATGTGCGCATGCAGGGAGTGCACTTGCAGCGAAAGAGCCCTATTTTTCAAAGGCTCACCGTATCAACAAATTATTTTATACATTCCTTAAGAAAAAAAAACCACAAAACATAAGAGCAAGAAATGTCTTCAAACAAAGATTTAAAGGACAAGTGCTTGCGAGCAGACTACTGCGCTCATCTCATTTGACAAGATGACTTACCGCACAATGAAATGGTCGTTTGAAAGCACTTTAAAGCGCAACAATGATTTTTGATGTGCGTTTTTACGGGTTTATTACAATGCTTGGTACCTCAGGCGCCCGTGACGCTACTGTAGAAAGGTAAAGTCGCGTGATTGTTCCTTATTAATTATTCTTAGATTCGTTTTTTTCACTCATTTTTAGTATCTAGCTGGCGTGCTGAAATTTGAGAATGAATGTCTACCGATATACTAGTCAGAAACCAACTACCTGGGCATGCCGTGTAATACGTATTGCAAATAGACAGCCCTATACTTCAGTTAAATAGCTTTTAAAGGAAGGGAAGCGCAGTCAAGCAAGTCCAAAAATTAAGTGTGCGCCGCAATTGGCCTTGCTGAATGAAACACCGCATGTCATCATCAGAATGATGTGATCAGGTCAGGGACAATCTGTGTCAACCATTGCGATACCACCGCAGGAGGTCACTCAAAAATATTGCGTTCTACTGAAGAGCCATTCGTCCCATATAGCAGATAGAGATAGCGTGATGATGACAAATACAACGATGTTTTAATAGAGCTGTTCCTGCTCATTATTACCGGCCCTACTACAGCAAAAAACATTATGGCAGGTTACGCTAGTCATGTTAAGCCTGAAGGATGAGCGGAACTGGGTCGCCTTCCCCAAGAACGAAGATAGTCTTTCTTGGGCAAGTACAACGCGGGAATTTTGGTCTGCCTGTCTGTGTTTCTGTTTGTCTGTCTGTCACCCGATTCAGCCACCTGGCCAAGTTTAGCCACTTGCTGAACGCCCAGCCCTGTTGAACTGGTGGCGCCGTTCATACTTGTGAGCATTGTCGATCAAAAAGCAAGTGTTACGCATATCTGAGGCGCAACATCAACACGTAAGTATTAGGTGGTATGTTCCTTTACTAGAAAACACATAGATACGTAATTCTAAAGACCGTAGTGTTTCTTATGCTGCGCTGAAAATGCGACGCTATGCACAAAAAGCCCTCTTCCCACAATACGGTGCTGCCACCGATTTCCTGACGTATTGCCAAATGGCGTCCATATCTCACGCAGCGCCTCCTCTATAGTGTTTCAACTACATTTGCAGCGAAGCACGCAGATACGTGGCCAATTTTTAGATGCGAAGCAGCTTTTGCGCTGGGCTTTGTCCGTAGTTGCATTGGCGACCGTCCGCTTCCTAAGACCTACCATAGCCATCTGTAACATATTGAGCTCGCGCTCGCGACAAGGAGATGTGTTCTTCGTCTTGTTCTTCGACCGCCTTGATGATGATATGTGCAGAGCGCGTGCTCGCGCCAAGGAGAAGTCTTCTTCGTCTTGTTCTTCGACCACCTTGATGATGATACGTGCAGATCACTTTAGGGGCCCTGGCTGCCGTATGCTGTCCTAGCTTGGCGTAACGCAGGCAAGATCGCGTGTGCTGAAACGCGCTAGCGCGTTCGGGCCTGTGTAAGGGGCTGGGTAAGACGCTGTGGCCTCTCCACCTTACAGTCTCTCAGCAATCGCGTGATGGCGTCGGGGAATGAGATTCCGCAGATGCGCGATGAACCCGCGTGCCGTGGTCCAACAAGAGTTCGGGACGAGTAACAGCAACAGCAACTACAGTGAATTCATGGTGTGCTCTACTTCCAACGACGCGTTAACATCGGGCTAGGTGCCCGTGATGAACGGAACTTTAAGTCGACCCATGCGCTGCTTCGCATCTCCACATGTTTCCCTTTAGTGGGTGATGGTAAAATCTTTTTTTCTTTGGAATATATGCACTGGATAACACGCGTCAATCGAAATCAATCGTAGTTTGGTTTGCGGAATCTATTATTATCTCAGTTGCTTGGATAGGCAGCTGGTCTTTCCGCGAATGCATTCGAAGAAAACCGTATATAAACTTCTTTGTTCAATAAATTCGTCTTCGAGCACTGAGATCGGGCTCCTTGGTACTAGTAATATACATAGCAGAGGTTTAACGTGCCAAAACCGCGATTCTGAGGGACGGCATAGTGGGGGGCTCTGGAAATTTCGGCCACCTGGGGTTCCTTAACGTGCACCTAAATGTAAGTACACGGGACTCAAGCATTTTCACCTCCATCGAAAATAAGGCCGCCGCGTCCGCGATACGGTCCCGCGACCTCCGAGTCAACAGGCTAGTTGGCACTGATCTACAGCTTATGAAAGCGCTAAAAACACGAACCACAGAAGAAGAATGCAGGGCAATCGCTTTTCCTACGTTTTTCTTCTGGGGCTCGTGCATATTTCTTCTTTTTTTCTCTTTTTTTACGCATTGAGAAGCTACGCCTCTTCAACAGCTCCACCTTCGTGTGAGCACAACACACTCGAAATACATGTGCAATGTTTTTCAGCAGCGTTAAGACGACCGAAACGATTTGGTAGGTTTTTAAGAAGCGTTAGAGCTAGTCCAGCGATAAAGGGGTTTGAAGTTGAGCTTGTTGGTAAGGTTTCGTATCACGAAACAGCGCAGACACACAGGACGAGAAAGACAGACAAGGCCTGGCGCTGTCCAGTGCAGTGCGCATAAGTTAAGGCTTTGTTGCGACCGGCCTTTTCAAGCACCGGAGACTCGGGACGAAGATGCAGAGGCAGCGTGAAGAGACTGAAGGGAAACTTAGCGTGGTTTATTTACATTAATGACATGGCGAGCACTTTCTTACATGACGAACATCTCGTCCTACGCGACGACAATTTGGTTTCTACATAACGACTATTTCGTGCTACATGATGATTTCGCGTCGAATGAGCCCGCGTGGGCCCATTTTAAAGGGTCTCTTTTCCCCAGATCCCTAGATGGGGGAATTGCTCCAAGTTGGGACGGTCCAATCACGTCACACACAGCACTAATGAGGGTGCCGCCCACACCCGCCCAGGTCAACGTCCTCGACTGGGGCGTGGCCACAGCACTGTGCACTTGGGGCACCAAGGCGTTCTTCCTTGCCATGTGAAGGCCGTAGGGCGATGGGTCACACGCTCGGACAGCCGGGCTCAACAAAAGGTCCGCCGGTCTGAAGCACCTCACCGCTCAATTAGCGGGACTGCTTGTCATCCCCGCTCACGCCGCTGTCTCTTCAACGAGAATGTCGCAACCGGAAACCATTATTGCCGTCTCATCGAACCTCGGTATGTCGTACTGAATGGCGCCTCACTTCCCGTCTCGGGAGGACAATTCAAGCGTTTGAACGGCCGTCAGCTGGCAAGCAGCCCTTTGGCGCATTTTTCGAAGAACAGGGGACGCCGCTTCCTCTTCGGCGCAGGGGCCGATCGTAACAGCACCAACCTATACTCTGTTTCGTATATCTGGAGCGATGCTGTAGGAGCTATGCCAGAAGTTCGGTCAGCAAAATGTGTAAGCCCGCGCATCACGCGCTTGGACTTCTTCCTCGTAAACATGGCCTCCGCGAATGACTCCGGCTTCGGCCTACTGGAACTAATCACAGATGCCTCCCTACGAGAATAAAGAGACGCTAAGCTACCCTGCACAGCCTACTGACAATGGTATAAATAACGGCATTTGTCTATTTCTAAGGCACAAAGCGCCTTTATTTGTCACTCAGTCTAAAAATGAAAACAAATCACACTAGGGGCGGTAAAAACATTGAACTGTTTCTTAGTGCCAACGCATCTACTGCAAGTCATCTCGCTAGCTTTCAATCGTTGTTACCTGCTGCATGAAAAGTAGTATACTTAGCACAAACGGCTGTTCATAGAGTGCGTGGAGCTCTCGTGACCAGTTCTAGGTGGCTCCGCAGAACGTCGCTCTCGATCGTTCTCTCGCAAGAACAAAACAAATATTCTGAGGACACTGTGGCGGCACAGTGCGCACAAACCGGCGCAGCCTCCGCCTCGTCACTATCTGGGCCGGCGTGACACGGATGCATGCTACACCACGCTTCAGATAAAAGACAGCGCCACGCAGTTCCGTCGGAGGCTTACGTCACCACCGCTGGCTATATAACCCAAGCTACCAAGCTTGGTTTCATGTTTGTTTCTCTAACCTTTCGAAGCGCAGCATCGGCATGCTTGCCCTGCTGCTGCTACTACGTTAATAAACATCATTTTGTTTTATGTTGGGATCCGTCCTTCACCGACTCCGCACCCCACATCTGGTGACCCAGACCTTCGAACACGCAACCGGCGCTGCACCGCTGCCACCGAGCTCCGCGGCCATGTTCCAGCCTGCTGAAGCCTGGCACCACAGTTCGACCCGCCTCTGCCACCGTTCCGGACATACAACCTCGAGTCCTGGTTTGAGGAGTTCGCGGCGGCGTTGGAGCTTAACGGCATCTGGCTGCAGGCATTCATGTTTGAGGTACTAGAGTACCACCTTCCGCGTGACCTCAAACGCAGCCTCACCTACTTCGCGTGGCGCCCTCGCCCTTACGATGACCTGCGGGACGCCGTGCTCGAGTTTTACGGCATCGCACCCGCCGCAGCAGCCGTGCCCGCACCCGCCGCAGCAGCCGTGCCCGCACCCGCCGCAGCAGCCGTGCCCGCACCCGCCGCAGCAGCCGTGCCCGCACCCGCCGCAGCAGCCGTGCCCGCACCCGCCGCAGCAGCCGTGCCCGCACCCGCCGCAGCAGCCGTGCCCGCACCCGCCGCAGCAGCCGTGCCCGCACCCGCCGCAGCAACCGTGCCCGCACCCGCCGCAGCAACCGTGCCCGCACCCGCCGCAGCAACCGTGCCCGCACCCGCCGCAGCAACCGTGCCCGCACCCGCCGCAGCAACCGTGCCCGCACCCGCCGCAGCAACCGTGCCCGCACCCGCCGCAGCACCGTGCCCGCCCGCAACCGTGCCCGCAGCAACCGTGCCCGCACCCGCCGCAGCAACCGTGCCCGCACCCGCCGCAGCAGCCGTGCCCGCAGCAGCCGTGCCCGCACCCGCCGCAGCAGCCGTGCCCGCGCCCGCGACGGCGGACGAGCCCCCCGGCACCGCCCGCGACGGCGGACGAGCCCCCCGGCACCGCCCGCGACGGCGGACGAGCCCCCCGGCACCGCCCGCGACGGCGGACGAGCCCCCCGGCACCGCCCGCGACGGCGGACGAGCCCCCCGGCACCGCCCGCGACGGCGGACGAGCCCCCCGGCACCGCCCGCGACGGCGGACGAGCCCCCCGGCACCGCCCGCGACGGCAGACGAGCCCCCGGCACCCGCGGCAGCAGGCGAACCCGCACCATGGCCAGTCGGAACTGTTCCCCAGCCGATAACAACCGGCTACACATGTGGCGGGGACTGACCACCACCATCATGGCACCCTGTCGGCGCCCCTCATCTCGACGGGCGGCAGTATGGTGTCCTCTGTGCCCGTCGTGCCCGCACCAGTCACAGAGAGCGTGCAGATCGTGGTGAGCAAGGTTCCGCAGACTCCGGCAGTGACTCCCCAGCAGCGCATACAGGCTTTGCTGGCGCACGATGGCAGCGTCGTACTGCACCCTCACGGCAGCACCCTGTCATCCATGACTGCGCCGGCACCCTCCCCGGTACTGGTGGCCACGACGGTCCCGCCTTCGTCGACGAGCGCGCCCGGTGCGACCTCTCTCTCGCCGACCCACTCGGCCCTCCCGGAGCGTCGCTCCGCAGCCCTGCCCGTCAGCCGAACGGCTCGCAGAATCCACGCGGTTTCTCGATCCGTCCTCTACGCCACTCTCAGCCCCAACCCCCAGGAAAAAATTGAGCACCCGTTCGCCACTCCGTGTTACCGACCAGGACAGGACCGACTCAAGCCCCCGCGTACATCGCGGCGGACGAACCTGGCAGCGCTACTCTTTCAACTGGCGTACGTCCACAGCCAGCGACGTCGCAGCCCGCTCCTTTCACGACACGCTCTGGACGTCTGGTACGCCTCCTAGATTCCTACAGACCCTGAGGGCTCTGCACTCCGCGGGGGGGTGATGTGGCGACACAGTGCGCACAAACCGGCGCAGCCTCCGCCTCGTCACTATCTGGGCCGGCGTGACACGGATGCATGCTACACCACGCTTCAGATAAAAGACAGCGCCACGCAGTTCCGTCGGAGGCTTAACCCAAGCTACCAAGCTTGGTTTCATGTTTGTTTCTCTAACCTTTCGAAGCGCAGCATCGGCATGCTTGCCCTGCTGCTGCTACTACGTTAATAAACATCATTTTGTTTTATGTTGGGATCCGTCCTTCACCGACTCCGCATCCCACAACACTTAAGCACATTTGATGAGTTTTGAATGCGAAAGCAATAATGCCTAATTGAACACCCATGCGATGAAGTAACAGAAGCCTGCATGCGCTGCCAGCGTCGGATGCCACCGTCGACCTACGCGACGAGTGCCCGAGGAAGCAGAAGCTAGGGAATTCGGCACTTTGCGTACGCGTAGCCCATTTCTTATATACACGCCAGTGCCGCGTCCTCTGGGTAAATTTTCCACGGCGAGTAACGCGCCGCCGTCACGTGAATATGTGTGCCGTGACTGCGGAAGGGTGTCGCTCGCCTCATGAGCCCGATAAGGCTGTCGCCGTAGAAGAAAAATGCGCATCAACCGAACATAACGCTAAAGTTCTTTCTCGCGCCTGTGATAATACGCTTTCAAAAGAGTGACTAAGTGCTACATGAGTCCTTTCACACTGTTTGTATGAAGCCACACTGTTTGCCCAAATAAGGCGAGTCCAAGGGAATACGTGTGCGTTGTGGACATGAAAAATTCTTGAACAGGGTTGTCGCTGGAACCAACATTTCCCCAGGCAGGCTGTTCTTGGTCAAAGCAACAACTGCCGCCTTCATAAATACGAGTTTGCTTGTAGAAACGTCGGCTCCTGCGGCACCCCTAGTGAAGAAATTTTCATCTCCATAATGCTTGTAAAGGATATGGTGGAGAGAGGTCACGTGAAAGATGTAATCGAATCACCGCAGTGGCAGCACGTGAAGAACAAATTTGAAACTCATTTTTTTCGCCCGTGACTCAACTATAAAAGCGTAAAATTGCAGAATCCCGCCGGCGTCCCAGCCCGTGGCGATATGTCAACGCATGTTTGGTTTCCACCTAATTATATTCATAAAATGGTGGTATCACAATACGTTTTTAATTAGGTTGTTTCAGTCAAAGTGCACGGAAATGCCGTTTTTTAAATGATGGTTTGTCAAAGTGTACGACAATGTAAACAACATGCGTGTGCCTCAGCTGCTCTCTTTGCCAGAGTGATCCGAATGAAACAACCAACCTTGAATGTGTTTTTCATTCGCCTCCCATCACATGTGTTCTCTTAAACCAATCGAATTAAATCAATTACAAAAACCAATCAATCGTTTCTCCGTACATGTGCCACCAATTATTACCTTTTATAGAAACCGCCAGTTTCCCCAGAAACACTTAATCTCGGACAAAAATATCCGGCCAGTTTTCATCTCCTCTGCGTTTCACCAAATTAAAGTTCGCGGCAAGAAATTCGCAACGCTCACCAGTCACTGCATTCGCAGCCAGTGTTTGATTGCATGCCACCCGCAGTGCTTAGCGCCGTTTTTTGGTGCACCAATGACAGCAATATTTATTAACAGTGCGCTCTATTGGCCCTTGAACTCTTTTGTAAACATTCTATTAAGGGTAGCTCCAAACTCGTAAAGATAATATTACTCTGACAACTAAAACATTGCCTTAATTAGACTCACAGCTTGTGCACTGCACAGTTGTTCAAGTTCTCGGCAGAATGCGGTCGCCACAACGTATTTAAACAAGCTACCGAAAACTTATAAGGTGTTCCTGCTAACATGCATTAAGTAATTTCGCTAGGGGCAAAGCTCCTTATGCCGTAGGTCTGTCCATTCTCCATTTGTTTATTTGTAGTAGCCACCTCTACTTCGTGCAGTGCTCACTTGATGGCGTTGGTGGCGCTCGCTCCAGATATATATATATATATATTGTGAAGGACGAGATAGAGACAACACCCGTTCCTGGGCCAAGCTGTTCTATTCTCTCTCCCTTCTTCTTTCTCTACTTCCCTCTAGCTGCCCGCGCGCCAGAGCCTCGGTGCCGCTCTTCGTCATCACACTCGGCCATGACTGCGAGCGCGCGGAACAGTCGACAATGTCTCTGGTGGGCGGTGCTGGCTGCATCGCGGCGGTCGGTCCCGACCACGCTGCAAGTTGGCTGGGAGGCCTGCCTGAAGTGCCTCTGGTGGGCGACACTGGTCAAATCGCCGTGGTCGGTCCAAGCCACGCCTTGACATGGCTTGGGAACGAGCGTCAGCGCTCTTTGGCAGGCGAAAGTGATCTTGACGTCGTCGTCGAAGTTCTCGGCCATGGTGCGAAATTGACTGCGAATACGTTAGCGACGGCTCCGGCGGGCGGCCCTGGCTGACGTCGAATGGTGGCATGTTGTCCGGACGTTTAATCGGTCGCAGTCTCGGAAACAAGGCACTGGATGGTAGACCCGGAAAAGCCACTTGCTGCACCGAACGAGGCCGTCGGCCTTTTTTGCAGTGGGCCGAGGGGCGTCTGAGTGCCCTACTAGAGGTCTGCGGCATCATGGCGCCAAGTTTACGCGCTGACCTGCGACGTGGCTTGTGCTTTTGCAGCGTTGTCGCTGTGGAGCCCACTAACGTTCCCAAGTCAGCAATTCTTGAAGCCGCGCTGCGTGCAGGCGTAGAGTCCTCGAGAGAAGCCGTTCTAAGAGCCGGAGACTTGTGCTGCGCGGGCAGGTCTCCGAAGAAAATCTCAGAGTTGTGAGAGACCTTGGTGTCTTCTGAAAAGTCGTGTCTTATTAAGTTACAAACGCTCTCACTTTCGGCCAAGGAACGCGTCGCACGTATATCTGCTTCTGTCTGGTGAGAGGGGATGTTGGTGTGATTCCCAGGCAGGCATGTCTCAATAGGTAGTTGAATGTCCAGAACGACGCGGGCCGGTGCCTCCAAGTGCTCAGGTGATGGAGAGCATGGAGGCGGCTTTTCCGATAGATAGGGATGCGAAATGCTCTCGGCCATTGGCGGGGATGTTCTCGCGTCGGATAATGAAGCAGAGTGACAGCATGACGTCAGTCCGATGTTCGTGCTAGGCCAGGCTATGCAGCTGTCTGCCGGTGAGCTGCAGCGTGCAGTTGTAGCCTCAAGGTGTAGCACCTCCTGAGCTCCCTCCTCGGTAGACGTCGTGTTAGACTCGCTGGTGGCACATGGAATCCGGCCGAATGCGGCAATCAGGGCTGCACTCCATTCCGCCCAGGAGTGCTGCCTCGCGCCTTCATACCTGTGCCACGCCGCGGCACCTTCCCGAAGGCGGTCTACCGCCATGGACCATTTCTGCGCCTCCGTCCAGGTTTCTCGAGCTCCTAGGGCGTTGACGGTCGCCACCCATTTTTCGGCGTCGTCCTGCAAGCCGCGGAACTCCGGTAGTACGAAGATAGCCTGGGATGGTGATACGGCAGGCGCGAAACGGTAGATTGTGTACGCGAAATCACCAAGTTGGATAGAGACCTGGCTGAGGGTTGACCGGAGCTCTCTACGTTGCTCAGGCGAGCTGGCCTCAAGGTCTAGCGAGGTGGCTACATCCAACATGGCGTTGATTGCTGTCAGTGCCGGAATTATGGGAGGAAACAGCGCAGAGCTCGACGCTATCAAGGCGTTCGCCGTGACGCGGAGTCGCGCAATGGTACGCCGCAGGTGCGCGGCGCTCTCCGATGGTTCGCGTGCAGAGCCAGTAATGTCTGACCAGTAGGCAGTGGTGGTCGGGCCCATGATGGCGGGCTGTTGGTCCGAAGGAGCATCCCAAAGCGGCTCAGGTGTCGATGGAGCCCTGAATGAGAGGGTGTCGCGACGGGAAGTGTGAGCGGCATTCCCGGGCAACGGTAGGCCGTGCACTGTCTTGGCGGTGCCGGGGTAAGCGTGCCCTTGAGCCACCGACGAGGCCTGGACGCCGTCCTGGGATGGTTGGATGTGTAGCTGTAGCAGCGGTCGGGCCATGGTGTCCATGACCGAGGAAGCGTGGACGGCGTTCCTTGGATGGATAGACCCGCGCTGCCGATGACCCTCGAGGACACGTGGCTTCCGCTTCAAGGTTCGATTCACGTCGGAGGCTGCGCCATTGTGAAGGACGAGATAGAGACAACACCCGTTCCTGGGCCAAGCTGTTCTATTCTCTCTCCCTTCTTCTTTCTCTACTTCCCTCTAGCTGCCCGCGCGCCAGAGCCTCGGTGCCGCTCTTCGTCATCACAATATATATATATATATATATATATATATATATATATATATATATATATATATATATATATATATATATATATATATACATACATACATACATACATACGTATATGTATACATATATATAATGTATATATATATATATATAAAGTTGCATTTATTATCGCTAGATGGTGCAAGTTTTAGTATAGTATAGTATAGTAGAGTATCTTATAGTATAGGACCCGCAGTAGCTTTTTTGGGGGGCACGGGGGCCCTTCGGTGCCCAGGGTAACTTGTAATGAGGAAAACAACCAGGGGGACTCTTTGACAGGTAGTATAGCGAAAAAACAGAGAAAAGGTAGAAGAAGGGAGAAGGCGCGTGTTGAAATTAGTTACATTAACATGCAGGGTGGCAGAACAAAGGCAAAATGGTTAGAGATTGAGGGACAGTTAAACAAGGAACAGATAGGTCTTTATGCGGTTACAGAAACACACCTTAGAGACTTGGAAGAGCCACCACATATTGACAATTATATTTGGGAAGGATGTAACAGGATCACATCAGAAAGGAGAGGTGGGGGGGTTGGAATGCTAATTCATAGCAGAACAAAATGGGAGAGAGTGAAACAAACGTGTTCAGAGCACATATGGGTTTCGGGCACAGTAGGTGGACAGAAAACGTGGTTAGGTGTAGCTTACTTGTGGACAGGGAATAACTGCAGAGAAAAGAATCGGGAGATAGTGAAATGCATAAGCACCGATATTAAAGAATTTGGTCATGATGCCGAAATATTCCTTCTAGGGGACATGAACGCTCACATTCATGACCTTGACGGATATTCAGACACCAATGGCAAGTTATTGCTAGATCTCTGCGAGCAACATAGTCTTGAGATAGTTAACGTGGGGCCTAAGTGTGAGGGGCAGATCACGTGGGAAGTCGGAAACAGGCAATCGAGCATTGATTACTGTCTCGTGACAGAAGGAATATATGACAAACTTAGAGAGATGAGAATAGACGAAGAAGGCATTAACAGCTTGGGTAGTTATCATAAACGCATAATATTACAAATGGGATATAAAACTGAAAATAAGAACATAGAATCAAAGTTTGGCAGCTCGTATCTAAATGACAAACAAATAACAAATATAGCCGCAAGAGTCGAGGAAAAAGTAGACGAACTACCAGGCATATACTGGAAGTATAGTGAGCTGCTACATGTAATCACGAAAGAAATGGAAATAGAGAAGAAAACCATTTGTTGGAAAGGAAAGAAAAAGCCAAAAAGTTGGTGGAACAAAGAAATCCGGGAAGCGATCGAGATGCGACGTCAGGCATCACGGGAGCACAGACAGGCAAAAAAGGAGAAGCGGCCACAGGACGAAGTCAACCAAATATGGGAAATATATTTAGAGCAAAAATCCATTGTGCAGAAAATAGTCGAGGCAAAAATTAAAGGTGAAAGTGAACGCTGGATGACAGAGATTCGCGAAAAGAAGAAGGCCGCGCCTAGGATATTTTGGAGCCACCTAAAAGCGCTGGGTAGGAAGTCTGTCACAATGCAACAACATATGGTAGATGAAGGAGGAAATAAATTGGAAGGATATGAAGCGCTAGGTTACATTCGAAAGATAACAGCCGATTCGTTTAATAAGGTCCCCCAGGGGATTCCCCCGGTGAGTAAAAGTACGCAAAGGAGTGCAACCGACGAAGATGTAGTACTAGAGAATTTCAATTGGAAGAAGGCCGAAGGAAAAATTCCTAAGCGCACTACTCCGGGCTCCGTCAACCTCATTAACGAACTCGGACATAACACTAAAGAAGCACTGCTGAAAGCCGTAGAAAAGTGCTTACAGGAGAGGGAAATACCAGACAGTTGGCGAAAAAGCAGAATGAACTTAATCTATAAAGGCAAGGGAGAAAAGGATAACATTCGCTCCTATAGACCGCTAACAATTACATCGGTGCTATACAGGTTGGCGATGCAGGCAGTAAAATTAAAAATAGAAGCGTGGGTAAGACAACATGATATTTTGGGAGAACTTCAGAATGGATTTCGAATCGACAGGCGGTTAGACGATAATCTGTTTGTTCTTACCCAGTGTATAGAAATATCTAAAATAGAAAACAGGCCCTTATACGTAGCTTATCTAGGTATCACCGTGGCGTATGACAACGTTAATCAGGAAATTTTGTGGGATATATTGAAGGAAGTCGGCATAGTTGACGACTGTGTACAGCTTTTGAGGGAAATATACCAGAGAAAATACAGTTTGTATAGAATGGGAAGGAATAAGTAGCAAGGACAGCGTTGAAATTTGCAAGGGGCTGAGACAGGGATGTCCTTTGTCCCCGCTGTTATTCATGTTGTACATGGCGAGGATGGAAAAGCGCTAGAAGGTAGCAACACTGGATTTAATTTGTCACACAAACAGGTCGGAGCGATGGTTGAGCAGAAGCTTCCAGGTCAATTTTATGCTGATGATATTGTCTTATTTGCGGACAGTCAAGATGATATACAGCGACTGGCAGATATATGCCGAAGGGAGTGTGAGGCTCTAGGACTAGGATTTAGTGGAACAAAATGTGGATTGATGGTATTCACTGGTGACGGAGACCATACGGTCTTAATACAGGGCCAAAAAATACCGAGGGTAAGCGAGTACAAGTACCTCGGAGTATGGGTAAATGAGGGGGATAGATATATGGAGGTACAAGAGAAAGCATCGGTAGCAAAGGGAAAGAGGAATGCTGCAATTATGAAGCACAGAGCTTTATGGGGATACAATAGGTACGAGGTGCTTCGAGGGCTGTGGAAGGGTGTGATGGTTCCGGGCTTTACATTTGGGAACTCAGTGGTGTGCATGAAGTCAGAGGTGCAATCGAGAATGGATGTAAATCAAAGGACGGTTGGCCACCTCGCGTTGGGCGCTCACGGGAACACGACAAATGAAGCCGTAAAGGGTGATATGGGATGGACAGGCTTTGAAGTGAGGGAAGCGCAGAGCAAAATCAGATTCGAAGAGAGGCTGAGGAAAATGAAGAAGAGTAGATGGGCAGAGAAGGTTTTCAGGTATTTGTATAGAAAAAGCGTTGACACGCAGTGGAGAAAAATAACTAGGAGGCTCACCAGTAAATATACTGCTGGCAGTGTGGGCGATATGGCAAAAAGGAGCATTAAGCGGAAGGTCAGAGAGGCGGAGAGGACTTATTGGATGACAGCGATGGAAAAGAAGCCGGCTCTGAGTAACTACCGAAAAGGAAAAAACGAAATAAGGAGGGAAAGGTTTTATGATAATTCAAGGGGACGCGCTTTACTGTTTAAAGCAAGGTCGGGCTTTCTTAGAACGCGTAGTTATAAAGCGAGATTCAGTAACGAAGAAGAACAATGTACATGCTGCGGGGGAACTAAGGAAACGATGGAACATGTACTGATTCAATGTGGCGATATTCACCCAGGTATACGTGTGGGCACGAGTCTACATGAAGCCTTGGGTTTTAGGGACAACAATGGAAAGCTGAACACGTCCGCGATAGAAATAAGTAAGAGACGGTTAGAGTATTGGTGGCAGCAAAGTAGAGATAAAGTACAAAAATAAATAATTGGGGGAAAAGGGGTCATTCTGCCTTAAGAGGCAGAAAGATAGACCGTGAATTTATATTTTTTGGTATAATAACATATATTTAATCAATGTAGATAAGGCATTAGGACAACATGAAACAAGGAAGTTTTTTTTCTTTATTTTTTTTTCTCCTTCGAGCCTGGTGACAGACATGTCACCGCCCCGTTATAAAGGGGACGCTCATAGCATCCATCCATCCATCCATCCTTCCAAAGGAACCAAAGGAATTGGTTGGAGAATGCGAAAAAGAAGAAGCTACAAGAAGAGGTAGAAGAAGCCAGGAGGAATGCGAATAAAATGGCTGAAAGCAAACTGCATTCGTTGGAACTGCGTGCCCACGTAGACGATGTGGAACGGGACCCCACACTTACTGGGGTGTTCTCTGTCTTACCGAGACGTGGAACGCCAAAAGACCGTATATCAAACGATACGTTCCAGTCGTGTGCATCGATGATGCAGAGCGTCCTGCAGGTGGTGTGGCCGCATACGTCAAACAAACAGAAAAGACCCAAGATCTGAAACTACTACCCACAACACAGAGTCACAACGGTGGATATGCTGCCATTGATTTTGATGGATGCATCATCATGACCGTGTACCTTGCACCCAATTTGTCGAGTGGGAATATCAAGACATTCACTGACACGGCATAGTGTAATTATGACAAGTACAAGAATAGACCATTTGTGTTAGTTGGTGACCTGAATGTCGATATTGCCGAAAAGAACAATGAGTGGTTAATACAAAATATGGCAGCCAAATAGGCTCTCACGTGCACGTCCTTTGATCATATGAAACCAATGACCATCCGAGGGACGTGTATAGACCTGGTATTTTCAAGTTTCCAATTGCAACCCGTACAGGACCCGCTATCCCTTCATATCACGGACCATAAAGCCGTGATAATGAAGGGACAACGCAAGCCAAGCATCATCTAATTAAGACAATTAAAAGTTTCATGTTTGTAATATACACACAGTGTTTCTTACTCTTTATATGATGATTCATGGGGCGTTACCCAGAAGATTCACGGTTTACCGATGATTCCCTCCGGAGCTTCGCCCCACTCATCATCATTCACCACGTGGATATGCTGTGATTTTTTTCGATATCGCGCACTTCAAAGAACAGGCGCAAAAAAAGAATAAACAGGGCAGTTATGTTAGAATAGATGTAGCAATCCGACGTTGCCCAACAAGCGTTATAACTTTTCTATTGAATATTTTTCGTTGCAGTACTACACTAAAGCTTAATTAAGGAATATTTGTATTTGCCCACCTTGACACAGCGGCAGTTATGTCATTATAGATGAAATAATGCGACGTTTCAGAACAAATACAAGAACTTTTGTGTTGATGGTGCCTCGCTAGAGGTTTTATTAATAACTTAATTAGGTTCTTCACGTAAATTACACAGCTTGACGGAGTAGAAATAATATGGGCCCTTCCCCTACAGGAAAGTCGGGGCAAAGCGCATTTAATGCTTGGTCTGTACATTCCTGACACAAAACTTTTCTCTCTATCGCATTGCGCAATCCTCCCTCCTAACTTTTGAATTCCTTCATGCCGTGAAATTCACCGGCGTGCTTAGCAACGCAACCCTTCTGTTGCTACAGGCAACAACTACGGTCATGAGGGAAACAGTGAAATGCAACAATGAAAAGCAACGTGAAATAACAAGCGACCTCAATAAAAGATCAGATTGCCATATCAAAAACGGCTGATCGCCGGCAAGTCCACTGTCGTGAAAGCAATAATTATTGGATACGCATGCGACCGGCGCGCCGAATTTCTGTACACTCTCCGACGCCCGGTTTGTTTCGTGAACCAAGCCGCTGCCACTGAAATCTGCAATTCGTAGAAGCTTCTCTTAAAAACTTGGAGGACGCCTGAACTTCGCCTTCAAGAGTACAACGCGATAGCGTGAGCGGCCCTGTTCACATCGCCTTCTAAATCGCTAGCCTCGCTTCGCATCTCGGTGGACGCCTAAACCATGCCGCGAGGAAAGGAACGTCTGCGCTCCTGTAAATTGGCCCTTTCAAACTATCCTAGAATGCCTACTGCAAGTACAGTTGCGAAGTGCCCTCTACGACATAATTCTTATGTTGCGAGTCGGCGAGGTACCCACTACGCGTCCGTAAGGCAACACGCGAGCCAACGCAGCTGCTCACTTTGTTGATGCTGTCGCTGTAATGATGAATAGTTATGCCTGTGAGCTATGTGATTGGTCAGCTTTAAAACTCGTTGCACAACTCACATGTTTGGACGCCTGGTGGGATTCCACGCTTCCGCCACGCAATATTACATGCGTTAATGGCACTCCTCGCACTACATGACATTTATAGATTTTTTTCTGAAGCAAGAGCGTGCACAGGCGTGACCCTGTGGTAGGATACCAGCTTGGCACTGTGAAGTCCTGGGTTCGACTCCCACCCGAATTGAACATTTTTTTAAATTCTTTATTTGTATCTATGGCCAACTATCTTTATTGCATCTATCACGGACAACGCCGTTTTTTTGCTAACAACCAACGACGCCGACGAGAGACGAGCTCTTTAAAGCTGTTCCGTTAAATATCATGTCGTATTTATTGCATACGGGTCACAACTGTAGTGCGTATATGCTTGGCTTTTTTTTTTCTATACTAAGTGAAAGTTAGCTGAAACACCTTCTATAAGCACACCGCTGCGGGCACAGCACTATCGGGGTGCGTTCTGTGCATTACTGACCGGTCGCATCAGGACACAGTCATAAATAATGACACAACAAGATGCTAGTGTTTTATTGGAACTTCGTAATCTATACAAAAGCGGTTTCTAAAGTAATATGGCGCGACTACGAGGCTATGATATGCATCAATATTGCGGTCGTATAGATATGTAAGTGCACTCAGTACAATGGACAAATTTCAGCCGGAAGCACTGTTATAAGTATTTATAACGCATACTAAATTCCGTCTTTGTTTTCATGTGGCTCAGTTTTCCGTAACAAGCTCAAACATCACCCGAAGCTTGTCGTCCGCGACATAACCTTCACGTTCGAGATCATCCAAGTTAAATGGACAAGCACCAAAATATATTCCTTTATTACTTGCTTTATCGGGCTTTGCATAGTGCTCAGGACTGCGTCCAGGGACTTCCTCCTTTCTGTACTCTTTGTTCTGAGATGGGTGTTTAATGGAAAACCGAAGCTTTTCTTTAAACGGCCACTGAAGAACGTCGTCGATCGTTCCCTTGTGCAGCTGAATGCAAGGATACAGGCTAACATGCTGTCCCTCTTTTTTAAAATATACGCCTGGCGATAGGTGATAGCCAGCCATGTACAATTTTTGCTCATCGCAGTCCAAAAATCCTTTTGAAAAGGCGCTCTCTTTCTTTGCTTTTAATCCTTCGACAACGAACTGGTGTCGCTTGACATGGAGTCTGATTAGAGCTAGTGTTTTTTCAGAATTTATTCCACTTGAAATGCTTTGCTTCTCGCTTTCCTCCGCTTCAAAAATCCTAGAAACAGTTTCTGCGCAGTCGCTGCAGATTGTCCTCGCGGCATCCTTCAACTCTGTTCGAAGGGTTCCCTTTAAGCGCATTTCCCTCACCAATGAAGAGTTCCCTTAAATCTGCTTTAAACTTGCTTCCTGTGTTTTCTTTCAGTTGTTCGACACTTAACTTCGTGCATTCTAAAGCACCTTTCAGTGTGTCGTGTGAATTGCTTAGTGTTCCTGCAAGCTGCTGCAACTTTTCACCGTGGTCATCCAGAGTTTCACGTATTGTTTCCGAAGAGGACGCAACGCTGCCTATAGCAATAGTTCTGCTTGATATTTCTTGCAGTGTTTCTTTCACCGCGATCATGCAATGCGACATCTCACTCAGACGGTTGCTTTGGATGCTATTTTCCTGTGTAAGCTGGTCTAGTCTCTCTTTCATTTCACCAACTCTTGTGTCTAGCTTTGCATTCAAAGCCATCATCAATCGTTTTTCGCCAGTGGTGTTTGTCTGCGGATTCCCGGACGTCACAAGCATCACGTGATCCCTGCATTAGCTCTGCATGTGCGCGCACACACATTAATACAGCGTAGTGTCATCGAACATCTCGGACAGGAAGTGCAGTGGCGGTCACAATCCTTGCAAAAGTGCTTGTTGAGTTCCGATGCAGGCAAAACAATGTCGCATCCACGGTCTTCGTTCCAGCACTTCACCTGATGAAGAGAGAAAATGAACAAATTTTTACTCAAGAGTACATTTAGACGAACGTTTGAAATTTCTACCTCCTCAATACTATTACTGTAGGAAGCCAGGTTTCGCAGACAAATTCCGATATTTAGAACATTTTATACATTAAGGAATTTATAAAAAAAACTGTCACTGACCATGTCGCGTCACCTTAAACACTTAGGGGTTTAAACCTGGGACAAAGCTGAATCTATGAGCTTTGTAGAAGTTTTTCACAGTTGGTCTGCAACATATCCTCGCAATAAGATCACCAAAATAAAGCCACAACATCTCCAATAAAAAAACAGTAGTTCTTAGGAAAAATATTTAAATAGGGGAAAGTGTGTTAAGTTTGCTTAGTAGCCCTAAAGCGACTAATGCTCGGCTGAGCGGACCAGAGCAAGTAAAGCTGATGTGGGGTAAAATGATTTCATGGTAGTGTGCGCTGCTAAGAACCGAACAAAGGACAATTCAAAAACACACAGAATGATGCGCGTATTAACAACTGGTTTCCCTAAGGGACACTAAAGTGCAAAACAATTTTTCTTGTATTAGTAAATTACTCTTCCACGATACCAAAAACAGCGCGCTTGCAGCGAGAAGACGCTCGGTAAGATAAAAAACGGTGGAAAGGGAAGTGCGGGTGGCGACGCAGCTTTGAAGTTCTCTCACCAGTCCCCGTGACGTCATAGATTTTGACGGCGTCTACTAGGGCCTAGGTCGCTCCTAATGGGTACAAATGGAGTACAAGGTGTTCTAAGGGGCACAGAGACATAACATACCAAGTTTCAGGAAATTTCGTTGCGCGAACGTGGCCAAAATGCAAAAAGACACTGAAAAGCGTGGCGTCACTATCCCAGATTTACACTCTTAAAAAAAAGAGAGTCAAAAGGGAGTCACGTCTGCTTGACTCTCTTTGTGGCAGCCGATGACCACCTTTTTTTCTAAGGGGAGTCACAATGCTCTGGTCGACGCTCCTGAATGAAATAAATGACTCCCTTGCTCCAAGGGAGTCAGTGATGGTTCTGCATATACAGGGTGGGTTTTTTTTTTAAAGAAAGCTTCACTGGCTGCGACCAAGGATACAGTTCGCTGTTTTGTCTTGTGGTATACCGACAACTTTTGGTTGAGAATATATAGCATGGGATCGTAAAATGTGGAATTACGCACGTATTGTGTTATGGCTTCAGTTACGATATTGCTGAAACAGCGCGTCGAAAAAGTCTACAAGTAAACAGGGTTCTTAAAAAATCTTGCCCCCAAGCGAAACATTGAGAGTTATGACAACGTTTAACAATGGCAGCGCTGACAAATTTGCGAATATTCGCACGTTTGCAAGCGAGGTTTCTAGATTCCTACGACAGCATGTATGGCAGAAAACATACGCTTATTAGTGAAATGGACGTGCATGGCGCTGCACGTCGGAGATGCACCAGCAATAAATCATATGTATTGCGGCGCTCGTCGCAGGCAGATATCGTGCCTCCGTGTACTTACGATGTTTATCGCTCCTCTCGGCAACGTTTTTAGCGATACGAACGCAGGAGAAATGTGGAAGACGAGTTATTTTATGCATAATCGAATCGCATATTCGAATTTTTCGAATATTCGAAGTTATCGAATATTCGAAACTTTTCGAATACACGATTTTCGAATTGAATACGAATATTTCGAATGTAATATTCGACGAATATTCGAAACTTTCAAATATTCGCACACCCCTAATTTTAACATGACGGTAGGGGTGGCACTATAATAAATTACGAACAACGGACGAATTGTGCTGCGGCTTGCAGATAAATGCGATTTGTTTTTAAGCACGGGTCAGCGGGTGTCGCTAATAAATTAAATGCTGTATATTCTGAAGCGCAAACACAAATTTCGTGTTGCAAACACGGTAGTTGCCCCGAAGGTAATAGTTGCATTGTTTGACATTGTTTATTCTTTCAACGATTTCACACTGCAAGCTGTTATGAGTTCACAACAGTCGATTTTGTTGGCTATTTCGGCCGACGTCACCACCGGTGTCCTTCCCAGCTATCGCGCGCAATGAGAAAGAAACCAGGGTTTCAGCCGGAATCGAACCCCAGAATTCTCCATGGCAATCAGGTATTCGACCAGCGCTTGAAACTTGTTTGGAAAAAGACTCCATACAGGTTGGTGAGGAGGCACAGTAACAGATGCAATATTGCGTAACGCAAGTGTACAGTCGAACCAGGCTTCCCACCACGTGAATAGTGTAAAGAGTTGGTGGTTTCAAACGGCCCACCGATTAAAAAGGCCACAGAAGAATCAACATTCAAGTTGGAATCGACAATGCGAATTTAAACAGGCAGCGCGAAAACGAGGAAAGAAGTGCCTATTTCTTGTATCTTGTGTCCTCATTTCTGCGCTGCCTATTTCAAAATACAAAAGGCTCAGCCAAAATTTATAAGCATCGTCAGCCATGCAATAAAGGAAGTGTGCAGCTTTATGTAGATAACAAACTGCTAACCGACATGGAACACATACTTCGTAAAATTATGAAGAATTAGGGTGTTGTGGGTACACGCAACTGTGATTGCAAGAGGCGTTTTAAAGCGGTGCTGACAAAATAATTTTGGTCTGGCCTATTCTTTTTTTTTTTGCTGCAATATGTTACTGGAGGCCACTAATTCATAACACGGCACATCGCTTGCTGCAGCGCGACGGATATTTAATATATCTGTGTTTACTACGGACCAATCTCAGTTTCAATTTGGGAGAGCTACGGAACAAGCCGCCGATAGAGTTACTGTATACGAGCCATATACAGTTACCCTAGCCGCCGAGTACAACTAACGCGATCTAGCGTGTGGAACGGTACACAGGACATGCGCGCTCCCTGCATCGTCTGCTGGAGTTCTTCCGCCTGCCGCATGCGCTGCGCCGTCATCGTTGTCGCCGTCGTAATCATTGTCGTCAGGTGGCAACGGTTTTCTGGAGGCTTCCACACTGTCCGCACGTTTGCCGCGGGCATGAGCTCGCGAGCAGCTGCCGAACAGCAGCCTGCAGCAGCAAGCGCGGCAAAAGCGCATTGGCGACCATGGCGTCATTATACTACCTGCGCCAGCTCTGAGCACGGCCGCAGTGCAGACGTCTCAGAAGTAGGGGGCCACTGCCAGGTTGCCTTAGATGATGGCAATATCGCGAGGTACGGCGTAGAACGCGGGATCGCGCAGGCGAACTTTAAAATTCATACAAGTTCTTTTCCAAGCTTTATTCGCTGTTGATATTTCGTTGATGATATACGCATCTTCACGGAAATCGATCCCCCAGGCTACCTCGGCAGCGAAATTTTGTGTCAGTATACCTTTACCAGAGTTTGCAACTGGCTTCAAGGCCACTCCCTTGCTTAAGCCGGGATTGTGCTGCGTGTTCCGCGCAGGCCTGGCGTAACTTGCTTTTAATGTGAAGCCTTTCTAGTGAACCAAATACCCTTTCACCGTTCTTATCTATCTATCTATCTATCTATCTATCTATCTATCTATCTATCTATCTATCTATCCACCTTCGTCTTGGTACTCTCGTGTTCCTCTCCTTAGCTTGCACATGTATTGGTACAGGAGGACGGGAATGTATGACGAATACGATTCGCAGGTCACGACATGAATAACGTGACTTCCCTATTGCGTAAGGCGTGAAATCCTTTCCACCAGTCACGTGTGGCACATACCCGCATATTGCGGCCAACGGAGTACGGGTATGCGCCTCAGCTAGGTGATTCTCAGTCTGTATCAATGGAGACTCTAATATCTGAACGCGACAGTGTGACGCACCCGTGTCACAGAAATACGACGCCTGGGTTGACGGTGCTGTCGACATGTTAAAGATCACGATGGAAGCATGGAATCAAAATCACGGCTCCAGCTGGAGTCGAACCCAAGTATTTTGCATGGCTGTAAAGTATTCTACCACAGAGCCACTGCAGTGCTTCAAACGGTTACCAAAAAATATCATATACAAGAATGATTCCAAGAGAACGCCAGTTGGGGTGGCAGCGTCGGCTATCTTCTTTTATATCAATTGAACAAACATTACATATCTCATTCCTTAGGCTAGTCATGCTTAGCACCAATACGCCTGCGTCCGCTGCCTGTAATATTCACATAATCGCCGTAGCGTGCACTTCGCGGCGATGAAATTGCCGTGTCTGCTCAAACGTGATTGCAAATGTCACGTTGGACTATGAGTTACCCTTTACACGGTAGGCTTGTCGGCGTGCCTGGTTAGCACTCGATATGTCCACAACTACTCAATATGCGCGAAGAAGTCGAACCACCTCATATCACTTGGCTCGAAGGGAAACATCCGGACAGGCTGCTACTATCTGACACTTCGCATGAAATTGATTCCCACAATGCGTGGTATCTGTCGGATTTTTTAGAGCGCAGCTCTTAGGCACCCGTTTCTGAGTTGAGCGGCGTCGGCGTCGTCGTAACCGCGGACCGCAGCGGACGATGAAAGACGGCGATAGCGAAGAGAGCGCGAGGAGGAGGGAACGACAGTGGCGAAACGACAGCTTCGACGGCGCCACAGTAGTGCGCGCCGGCGTGCGGCCGCCGATGACGTCATCACTAACGTATGCGACGAGGGCGTCCACCGATACCATATGTGGAAATAAAGCACTGCATTAACGGAGGCCAGTCTACGAGGGCTGTTGTGGAACACGCCCACGCGCTGCCTTCCACAGTCTCCCGGTTAGGGAGCCAGTCACGCTACGCTCCGTCTGCGGCGGTTTATGTGAAATGGGCTGCACAAAATTGTCCACGCCAGTCACGCTACTCTCGGCGTGGCAAGCAACTGTACATAAATAAATGACTCTCTCAGATTGCTTGCATCAACCTATCGCAAAATCAAAACACCTAAACAGCTGCGCTCAGAATTTGCATTAGTCAGTATCGTAATCGTCGTGAATTTTTTACATAAAAGCTTTCCTCTTTTTGTTCGTCTAATATTTTCCCAGTACAGCAGCTAGGCCGCTTGGAACCTCTAACACAATGTGGCATGATTCGCGGAGGCCGCAAATTCCCCCCGTTGAGTCGAGGGTTGGATACCCTGCATGCTTGGAAGGTTTGATGTTCCAGACTATATATACTTCGGAAATAGCGAACTCGATGCCCTACATGCTTGGAACGTCGAACGTTCGGGTTTCTACACACTTGGCAAGTCATCGCATTGAGTGGTTCTTCTTCACTATATATCCTCCAGCTCAATTGTTCCGTTCCAATATGCATTCCATTGGGAAGCAGGGTGATGAATGCTTACACTTTAGAAAACTCAGACAAAGGTATTGACACGCCGGGCAGAATATTTATTCTTTTTCCGATGGCCAATTCTCACTAGTCAACTCGGGTTTTCACATCACTCTCGGGGAACTAGAAACTTACTAGTATTTATTTTCAGTCTATGTACTGAATAACACGAATAATCGAAATTGATTGCAGCTTGGTTTGGGGAATGTACGAGGCAACTTGGTTGCGTGGATAGGCAGCTGGTCTTGCCACAACTGCCGTCGAGACATACCGGATAAACACTCATTAGTTGAGTGAATTTGCGTTCAGAAACGCCACCTTCGTGTAAGCATAACACACTCGAAATGCACGTACGATGTCTTTCAGTAGCGTTAAGCCGAGCGAAGTGAGCGGGTTTTTCAGGAACGTGGGAGCTTGTGCAGCGTTATTAGGATTTGAACTAGAGCTTCTTAGTAAGGCTTTGTATACCGACACAGAGCGTGCACACGAGACGAGAAAGAGACAGACAGGACTTGGCGATGTGCTGTATAGTGCGCGTAAGTAACGGCCCACATACTCCGCTTCATAGTTAGGTGCAACGTTGAGTGTTATAGGTAATCCCTTTCGCTCGGCTTGTCACGCTGTCTCTAGCCGACACTTGCTTTCCCACGAGGGAGGTGGGCTAGTGCGGACACCTGCGTAGTGTTTCTATGAACGGAATTATGACCAGGCTCGTAATACAGTTTACTCGACCGCACGGAGCCGCTAACGAAAACGAGAGACGTATTTACCTGTTTACATGGTAAATAAGTAAAATAAACTTCTTGTAGCAATTTAGCAACCTCAGCTTCATGCAATTATTGACATCGACCCCTTTTATAACACAATGGGAGCTATGCAAGAAGTTCGATCAGCAAAATGTATTAGTCCGCGCGCCTCGTGCTTGTGTATCATTGTTGTAAACGTGAGCTCCGCGACTTACTCCGGCTGCGCCCTACCGGAACTAATCGCAGAGGCCACGGTACAAAAGTGAAGAGACGCTAAGCGATCTGGAACAGCCTATTGACAACGGTATAAATAAAATAGCGGGATTTGTTTATTTCTCAGGCACAAAGCATCTTCATTTATAAACGAAAACAACGGAAAAAAAATCACAATATGGGTGGTCATCTCAGTGAACTATTTCTTGGTGCTAACGCATCTGCTGCAACAAGTTTCGCTAGGTTCCATAGCATGGCACGTTATGTCTAAAATGGAGTATAGGGAGCAGAAACGGCGCTGTGCTGCGAGTGCGCGGAGCTCTCGTGGCGAATTCTACGCGGCTACTCCGCAGAACGTCGCTGTCCGTCGTCCTCCCGCAGGAATTCAGAAAAAGAAAAAAGAAAAGAAAGTAAGAGAATAACTAAGCACAATTTACGTGTTTTGAATGCTAACTCATTAATGTCCAACAGAACACCCATGCCAACATGCAGCCGCAGGTTTCATGCGCTGCCAACGTCTAATGCCACCGTCGATTAGAGTGACGAGTGAACGAGGAAGCAGCAGCTAGAGAAGACTGCCGTCTGCATACGCCTAGCCCTTTTCTTATGTTTGCTCCGGCGCCGCCGCCTCTGGGTCAATTTTCCATGAAGCATACCGTGCCGCCGTCACGAGACTCATTGCCCAGTGAAACAGAAGGCTGACGTAGGCTTTTTCACCTCATGAGCTGCAAAGGCTTTCGCCTTAACAGAACAGCGCGCAGCAACCAAGCACAATGAGAAGTTTCTTTTCGGCGCCTGTGTTTATACGCGTTCGAAAGAGCGACTAAGTGCTAGGTAAGTCCGCTCACACTGCGGGTATTCTACCGTAAAGCTTGTAAGTGATAAGTTCGAGAAATCCGACATGGTGGTCTGGTGGTTAAGGTGCTCGACTGCTGAACCGCAGGTCGTGGGAACGAGTCCCGGCCGCGGCGGCCGCATCTTCGATAGAGGCGGAAATGCTAGAGGCCCGTTGTCACGTATCTCGGGAGCGCTTGCACTGTGTGATGGAGTTGGGAGAGTGAACGAGGCGGGAGACCGTGGCGTCACGGCAAACACACTTTATAAAACAACACGGCAAACAAGAAGTTAACACCAGAGATTAACTAGAAGTAACATATTCAAAAATGCCCCGCGGTACAAATGAATACAACAAACACTTCTAACTAAACTCGGCCTGAGTGGCCCGAAAGTCTGGCAACTATGGCGTCTTGGTCTAGCGATGCAAATGGAACGGTCTTACTTCGCGTGAGTCCGTCGCCTCGCTTCCGCGCCAAAGTCGACGCTGAGTCCCGTCGATGCTACTCCTCGACGTCTGGGAGTCGCCGTCGTCGAAGCTGCCGCCTCGCTAGTCGTCCTCGTCGCTGACCCGTCGGTCTTCGTTCGAGAACGTCGTCTCGTCCGGTTAGGCCTAACCCTCGGCCTATCCTCTTGGTGCCACTGGGTCAAACTGCCGACGTGGCTCTCCAGGTGATTGTCGGCGGTTTGCCGTCTCGTCGAGCTGTGGTAGTGCCGTAGGTGCCCTGCGAACTGCTGAATGAGGCTGCTGCAAGCTCGGGGAGCCTCACTTGGGTGACGCCAAGGTCGACGGCTACCCTCCCGAGCCTCTCGTGCCGCTGCCCCCAGAACGAGGCCCTACTTCTCTCGTCGCGGGTGCGACGCTGGCTTGCCACACCTTGCTCCTCGACGACCCCACCGAACAATGACTGCTTGATCCTCTGGGGTTCCGCACCTCAGTTCGGGTCGCGTGGCACGCGCCTTCCTCCGGCCAATGGCTTGCGTCGACGTGGCGGGGGTGCACACCATCGGGTATTTTTCCATTCCCCGCACACCATCGACGCCTTGCGCTGTCCAGCGCGCGCCCCGTGCCCCTTTACTCATGACATTGGGCCCCCTTTTGAAGAGTTTTTTCGTAAAAAAAAACTGCTTTCATCCTCCTCCTTGGGGTTACGGCCCTCTGCTCTTCTGATGGTGTCCCGTAGCTTGTGATGCGTGCTTTTTCCTTGCTTGGCTTAGGCTCACCTTCCCTTCACCACATCGTCGCACGCTTTCACTCACAATTTGTCTGCACTTCACAACACCTCTATCCTTAGTTCTACCCACCACATGTTCATTGTCCAAAACACTATAGTCCATACCAAGGTACCACACTTCACAATGACACAACCAATAGCTTCATTGGCGACTTTTCACAAATTGCTTCACATCTCGATATATCCCTGGCCAAAATGCCTCTCTCGTCACTTCTCTTCGCAGGTTCTTGGCATCTCTGAACCCACTCGCGTAGCAATATTCTAAGATTGCCTGCCTATAACATGTGGGCACCCTCAATTGTGTGACGGGTGTTCCGCTTTTCCAGAACCTCCGGAAAATCAAATCATTGATCGCTTCGTAAAACACTCCGTCTCTAAACCCTTCTCTTGTACGTTTACGGCCAACCCTATCTCTCGCGTGCCTCAGGGTTCTGTCACCCCTTTGTTCTTTCGAGAACTCCTCTGAGGTTACCCCTACCTGCTCCAAAATTCTCGATCTACTCTCGCGTTGTCCTTCGCCACCCACATTTTTCGCTCTAGCCTCTGAGCTTTCAGGGCTTTTGTTTGCCTTCTCTTTTCTCCTGTACTGTTTTCTTGGCCTGACATAGCCACCTGGCTGCGCTGGGTCGTCCACCCTTCGTACCCCTGGCCTATTTCCTAAGATCACGTCATAAATTGGATCCTCCATACACTTTGCCGTAATTTCTCCTACGAAGTAAGGGGTCTCCAGCCGTATCTTGGCCTCTGGTAGTCTCACCTTGGACCCATCTGCAAAACCACTGTTCCGACTCTCCCCGTGAAATCTCGTCCATTCACCAGGCTTCTCCTCACTAACACCGTATCTGCTCCTGAGTCCCTCAATATCGTTACCCGTTTGCCGTTTACTTTACCTTCCACCACTGGCATATTAACCCCTTCCGACCTATCTATCACAGCACCGACTACCTCTTCCTTCTCTTCTGACCTTACTGCACATGCAGTATGCTCTAACGGTCTATTCCTGCACTCGTTTGCTTTGTGCCCCCTTTTCTGGCACAATTGGCATATCACGTGGGATTCTTGTCGACTAGTGCTTGTGCGGCAGTTCATGGCTATGTGCCCTATTCTGTCGCACAAGAAACACCGCTGCTGTGCCCTTTGTTTGCCCATTGGGGCCTCACTGTTGTTCCCTTCTTCCTTACTGTTGTCTTTGTCTTTTTCCAAATTTCTTATCCCTTGTGCCTCCATGAACTGATCAGCCTGCTTGGCCATCTCCTCTACCGTGTGCAACTTCCTTTCTTTCAAAAATACCGCCAATTGACTGCTGCACCGGTTTAGGAACTGTTCGCCAACCATCCTGTCGCGCACCCCTTCGTACGTTTTTTTCCGTCTCGGACAATTCTATCCAACGATCGAAGTAGTTGGATAGGCGACATGCAAACTGCTTGCCCGTTTCTGAATTCTCGGGCTTACATGTTCGGAACTTGTCCCGGAAACCTTCGGCAGTTAGCCGAAACCTCTCCAATAAAGTCTTCTTTACTATGTCATAGTCTAGAGACTCTTGGGCTGGCATGCGACCAAACACACTCAAGGCCTCTCCCACGAGACACAGACTCAAGGCATTTGCCCACTCGCTTCTCTCCCAGCCTTGCCCTACGGCGATTCTCTCAAACCGATGCAAATAGGCATCGAGGTCGTCCCTTCGCTCATCGAAGGGTGCCATTAGCTTTCTTGGGCAAATTTGTCTCGGCGTGGGAGTAGACGAGTTGGCCAACGCCGTCGTCGGGGTACTCGCGCGACTAGCGTCGTTGCGCGGAGCGACATTTATTTCGGCTAACTTCAACTTGAGCTCGAGAATCTGCTTCTCGCGCTCATGCTGCTCCCGCGCCTCACGCGCACGCTCCTTCTCGCGTTCCTGTTCTTTCTGCGCGCGTTCCTTCTCACGCTCGTACTCTCTTTCGCGCTCTTTCTGAGCGTTCTCGAAAAACCTCATCGTCTCCTCCTTATTCATTTCGCAGTCTCTGGCCACGGCCGCCAATTTCTCCCAATCCATCCTTGCAACCCCCGACGGTACGTGACTGGGCCAAACGCTGGAAAAATCCTGGCAGGCTCGCCACTTATTATGTCACGTATCTCGGGAGCGCTTGCACTGTGTGATGGAGTTGGGAGAGTGAACGAGGCGGGAGACCGTGGCGTCACGGCAAACACACTTTATAAAACAACACGGCAAACAAGAAGTTAACACCAGAGATTAACTAGAAGTAACATATTCAAAAATGCCCCGCGGTACAAATGAATACAACAAACACTTCTAACTAAACTCGGCCTGAGTGGCCCGAAAGTCTGGCAACTATGGCGTCTTGGTCTAGCGATGCAAATGGAACGGTCTTACTTCGCGTGAGTCCGTCGCCTCGCTTCCGCGCCAAAGTCGACGCTGAGTCCCGTCGATGCTACTCCTCGACGTCTGGGAGTCGCCGTCGTCGAAGCTGCCGCCTCGCTAGTCGTCCTCGTCGCTGACCCGTCGGTCTTCGTTCGAGAACGTCGTCTCGTCCGGTTAGGCCTAACCCTCGGCCTATCCTCTTGGTGCCACTGGGTCAAACTGCCGACGTGGCTCTCCAGGTGATTGTCGGCGGTTTGCCGTCTCGTCGAGCTGTGGTAGTGCCGTAGGTGCCCTGCGAACTGCTGAATGAGGCTGCTGCAAGCTCGGGGAGCCTCACTTGGGTGACGCCAAGGTCGACGGCTACCCTCCCGAGCCTCTCGTGCCGCTGCCCCCAGAACGAGGCCCTACTTCTCTCGTCGCGGGGGGTGCGACGCTGGCTTGCCACACCTTGCTCCTCGACGACCCCACCGAACAATGACTGCTTGATCCTCTGGGGTTCCGCACCTCAGTTCGGGTCGCGTGGCACGCGCCTTCCTCCGGCCAATGGCTTGCGTCGACGTGGCGGGGGTGCACACCATCGGGTATTTTTCCATTCCCCGCACACCATCGACGCCTTGCGCTGTCCAGCGCGCGCCCCGTGCCCCTTTACTCATGACACCCGTGTACTTAGATTTAGGTACAAGTTAAAGAACCCCAGGTGACCGACATTTCCGGAGCTCGCCACTACGGCGTCTCTCACAATCATATTGTGGTTTTGGGACGTTAAACCCCAACGATTAATATATTATCTTGAACATATTGGGTGAATTCAGCGCGATACAACGAGGACAGTATGTTCAACAGAATTCAACTCGCCCAATTGTCAGTTCTTCGGCATTATATTATATGCTCGAGTTGAGTTATGTCAAATATGCAATTATGTCACCACCGCGGCAGCACGTGCATAGCCCATGTGAAACTCTGAATTGTTTTTCCTTTTTACTATAACATAATAGTGTACCATTGCTGAATCCCACCGATGCCTTAGCCCACAACATCATGTTAGCGCAGAATGAAATTTCACGCGGAAAGGCACAGGGAAAAATACCTGACAAAACAAAGTGCTGGCTTCCAAGAAACAGCAACATACAACATACATACGTCGGCCAGACCGTCAGGTGCGTGAGTGTTGGACTGCGTGAGCATCCTAACAATTCACAAAACATTGCCGCTGGTCATTTAAGCACACACTATAAGAACTGTGGATGTACGCTTATTCTCAGCCAATGCGTCAACGTCGATAGAAGCCATAGGAAGACTACGAAAGAAATAATCGAGGCCGAGGCAATTGCCATTGCGAGTGACTCCGGAATCAGCATTTCATCGATTGATCTTTCAATCAAGAAACTTGCATACTTGATATGTGCGCGGCAACGCAGGCTTCATGGTAGCAGAGCGTAGCTCACGGTGATTATGCCTCGGCATGAAAGTGCGTTTTAGGGGCGAAGCTCCTTAAGGCGGCACCCGTTCGTCCCTCGTAGTCGTAGTCGTAGTGCGTAACCAGTCTTACGCTTTGACCTCCAAGGTGGTGCCGGTGGGAGATTTTTCCTGTGCGTTGTTGAACAATAAAAAATTCGCAGCGTTAGCTAAAAGCCGAATTCTTCTGTCTCTCATTCCCATTAGCAGCCATTCTTTACCTCCAAGGTAGTGCCTGGTGAGATTTCTCCTGTGCGTGATTAAACAATAAAAATTTTGTTCACAATGCCGTTGATTGATGAAATAAACCAACGAAAGACGCCAGATGTTTTGTAAAAGCAAAACGAAAGAACGCCAGATGTTTCTAAAGCAAAACGAAAAAAAAAGACGCCAGCTGCTTAACGAAAGACGCCAGATGTTTTTCTAAAGCAATGGTTTTCTAAACAATGAAAATTCACAGCGTACATGTAAAATTAAAGTCAGCTGCAAGTCGTCATAACTCATCGAACCTTTAGTATAAACGCGCCCGATCTCACGTCGGTGATGATGTACTGGGCAGAATTCACGGAAGATTCACGGTTTACCGATGAACCTCCGCAGCTTCGCCCACTCATCATCATTCACTCCGTGGATATTTTAGTTGACTCCACGCGCATGCGTGAGCGAGGAGCGCATATATTAGCAGGGTTCCTTTCGCATAAGGCTATTTGTTTGAAGTCGGCACTTCGTCCTCCCTCGGTCTTTTTTTTACCATGTTCCTTTCCTGCGCTGAAGTTTCATTATGGACCTGTACCAACACGCGCAACTGCACACCTAAAAGCCCGCCCATCCGCCAGCTTCCGAAAAGCATTAAGTCTTGTGCAGTTTCCACCTCTGCTGTGTTTCACCGATTTAAAATTCCGAACAAGAACCTCGTAGCGCTGAACGTTTCTTAAATCGCGAAGCCAGGGTTGGTTTTATTGCTTGCCGGCCACATTAGCTTACATTGTATTTGGTGCACTAATGCCAGCAATACTTCCGAGCAGTGTGGTCTAGTCGCAGCGAAATTTCTTTTCTTAATATTCCATACAGCTTATCTTCCAAATCTTAATGATAACATCACTCGAATCTTTCACAACTTCTTTATTAAGCTCACACCGCACTGTTGAAGTTCTTGAAAAAATGCGGTCGACACACAGTACGTCAAACCACACATCGGAAAATATATAAGCGCACCACTATGCCACGGGACTGCCAGGTGTGCCTTCTGTGCAGTACTGTCCAGGAACATAAAAAGCAGTCAAATAATGACAATATCTCACTGGTTTATTTCAATTTAAAATCGCTATTGCAACAGCAGTTTCAAGGGTAACGTGTCGCGAATTTGACGCTGTCTTATGCGTAAATAAAGCGTTCTTGTAGATGCGTATGTATACAGCACAATGCCCACCTTTCACACTGAAGAATATTATACATATTTAATACCAGTGTTTATTTCTATGTGTGTAATGCGGCTGAATTTTTTTAAACAAGCTCCCACACTACCCGAAGCTTGTCGTCCACGACAAATCCTCCACTTTCTAGATCATCTAAGAGAAATGAAATGTCATCAAATATTGGTACTGCATTACTTGCTTCTTCCGGCTTCGCAAAGTGCTTAGAGCTCGTTCGAGGGACACGCTCCTTTCTGCACTCTTTGCTGGACGATGGGTGTTTTATGGTCAAGCAAACCTTTTCTTTGAACGGCCATTGAAGAACGTCGTCGATCACTCCCTTGTGCAGCTGAATGAAAGGATGCAGGTAAACGTGCTGTCCCTTTCTTGCAAAAGACACTCCTAGCGACAAGTGATAGCCAGACACGTATGTCTTTTCCTGCTCACAGCCACGATGCCCTTTAGAAAGGGCGAGCTCTTTTTTGCTTTGAATCCTTCTACAACGAACTCGTATCGCTTAACAATGGATCTGCTCAGAGCTAGTGCTTTTTCAAAATTTATTGCACTTGGACTGGTTTGCTTCTCGCAGTCCTTTGCTTCAACAATCTTAGCAACACTTTCTACGCAGTTGCTGCAGATTGTCCTCGCGGCAACCTCTAGCTCTTTTCGAAGGATTTTCTGTAGTACAGCGCCCTCACCACTAAAACGTTCTCTTAAATCCGCTTTCAGAGTGTTTGCTGTGTCTTCTTTCAGTTGTTCCAAACATTGCTTCATGTATTCTTTCAGTGTTTCGTTTGAATTGCTTAGTGTTTTTGCAAACAATTGCAACTTTTCTCCGTGACCGTTTAGAGTTTCAGGTATTACTTCTGAGGAGGCCGCAACGCTGTCCAATGCACTAGTTCTGCTTGATATTTCTAGCAGTGTTTCTTTCATTGCGTTCATGCAATGTGAAATCTCATTAAGGCGGTTGCTTTGGATGTCATTTTCATGAGTAAGGTGGTCTAGCCTCCCTTTCATTTCACCTACTCCTGTCTCTATATTTGCATTCAAAGCCATCATCAATGCTTTTTCGCCAGTGGTGTTAGTTTGCACATTCCCGGATGGCACAGACATCACGTGATCCCTGCACTCGCTCTGCAAGTGCGTGCACGCATTATTACAGCGTACGACCATCGAACATCTCGGACAGGAAGTGGAGTGGTGGTCACAGTCTTTGCAAAAGTGCTTGTGGAGCTTTGACGCAGACAGTACTATGCCGCAGCCACGGTCTTTGTTCCAGCACTTCACCTGTTGTAGAGAGAAAATGAACAACTTTTCAGTGATCTTTACATTTCTAACGCCTCAATGTCATTATTAAACGAAGCCGCCGATATTAAGAACACTGTATACCATAAACAAAAGAAGAAAACAGGCACTAACCATGTCGCATCACGTAGAGCTGTCAGGGGTTTCAAATAGAGACAAAGCTGAATCACTGGAGCTTTGTAGAAGTTCTTCAAATCCGGACTCTCGCATATCCTCGCAATACGATCACGAAAACAAAGGTACAATCTCTATAGTAAAAACCGTAGTATTCAGTAAAAGTTTTCAAAAGGCGGCAAATATGTTAGGTTGGGCTATGTGGCGCCAAAGCGGCTAAGAGCGAAAATGCGACCAGCGAAGGCAAACGCGCAAAGAGGAGAAAGAAAGTTAGGACGGCAGATGAGATCATGCAGCAAGCACAGGACCGGCTTGCTCGGCGGAACATCATCATCAACATCACCACCCTGACTACGCCCACTGCAGGGCCTTTTCCCTGCAGTGGGCGTAGTCAGAGTGATGATGTTGATGAAAGCCACTAATGCTGGCTATGCCAGCTAGAGCAAGTAAAGCTGCTATGGGTGATACTTGGCATCACTTCGTGACTGTTCGCGCTGCCAGGAACTCACCAAGCGACAATTGAAAAAAAGATACACACAGGTTGATGCGCGTACTAACAACTAATTTGTTAAGGCAGAAGGCTTAGATGCCTCATGAAACTGAAAATTGAACGTCGGCGGTGTCGTCGTCCCGCGTGAACATGAGTTATGCAATATCTCACGTGATTACATCATCCTACGACATCACAGGTCACGAAAATTTGTGACGACATCACATGACATCGTTAAAGGCGGGCGGATCACGCAGGCAGTGCAAAACCTGGTGAGCGGCAGAAAGCTTGCAATGCCTCCGATCCTGGAGGCAATGCAAAATCACGTTAGGTGTGGAAAGTTTTGGGAAGGGGGTGGGGGAGAGCACATCAACTGAGAAGTAAAAGAAGAATATGGCTTTCACCTTCGAGTCGTCTTTGGCGGATGCATAAAGGACCCTGCGAGTGTCTTGCGTGGCATACGCTTCCTTACGTACGACACAAAAGATTATAGAGATAGGAAAAAAGAAAAGAAAAGCGAAAGCCAACAGCATATGTTGCACAACAGTTAAACACGTCACCGTCCACATTAAACCCTTGTAGGGGAATTATGTCTGCCTTTTAATGGTTGCCTTTTAATGTGGACGAAAAGAGAACTTGCCGCCAGCAGCGACCAAAAGTGCAACCTTCGGATAACGCGCCCGAGGCTCAACCGATGGACCTACGGCGGCGGTCGTCATCTCGTCCACATTATCGGACATTTCTGTGCATGAAACCCTGGCGGGGCTTTTCAGCGCCGCTTACAGCCAGGACGGCGAGTGTGTAACACTTCTTTTGCTGAAGTCACGCAACGCTAAACGTCACGCAACACTGACGTCACGCAACACGAAACCCAAGCTGGCAGCCTTTTCGTCCACCTTATATTATTCCCATTTATGTCATTTTTAAGTACAGTTAAAGGGGTACGAATAACGTCTCCTATACCTTACTTGGCTTCATTTTCTGTTGATTTTGATTAAAGTTGCACCTTCTACTGGGAGCACGAGGCTATGATGGTGTATGTGCAACCCTACGCAAGTATCCAGCCACAATAACGACAAGAGGTGCAAGCGTGAGCATAAGTATACGGACAATTGGATCGTGTGCCAAAATGCATCGCCGCGCGATCTGCCGACCCTGCGCCTGTTGTTGAGAGTCCCACTGAAGCAGCGGTGCGGATGCGCGTCCCGTCAGGCCAGGCGACCTTTCATCTCGCTTTGACGTGGTTACGGCGCTCGTAGACAAAACGTCAACTGAGTGTGGCTTGCTTGGCTCCATCGCATCTGTGCCGTTTTACGTAGCAGCTGCGGCGGGGCCGGCTCGAGCGCCTGGCACGCATCGCTTTTTACATTAGTGAATTAGCCTAACTAAGCATAGCTAGCATCATGTAACCTAATAGAGTCAAGCATAAATAACTAAGTTTGCAGCTGACGCCACACGGCCCGACGAAAAAACTCAACCCAGCTTGCTTTTGCCGCGTTAACCCTAGTTCTCCCAATATGAGTCTAGTTAAGCCAAGGTAGCTATAGCCGAACCCAATTAAGTCTAGTTAAGCATGGTACCCCCAATAAGGCCCGGCGTTAGTAAGACTAATTAAGCTATCTAATTAAGCCTAGCCCTCCGGCTTGCTATTGCTATATGTTAAGCCAAGTTAAGCTTAGATGAGCCCAGTCGAGTCAAATGTAGCCGTATTTAATTGGGCATAGCTGGACATGATATCGTCCAAATAATTCGAGCATAGTTAAGTCTAAATAAGCGAAACCTAACTGTGGCCAATTATTCCAAGTCAAATTCTCCATGAGCCCAGAGAAGCCAAGCTCAGGAAGGCGCTAATTACTCTTGACCAAGTCGAGCCATAATAAGCTCAAATATGCCTAATTAAGAGTAATACAAATTATACTTAAGTAGTGTGAAACCGGACCAACCCACCCGAAATACCTGAGTTTCTTAGCATAATTATGCTAATGACTAGGTAAGCTAATTAAGCGAAGCCCAGGTAAGTAGATGTACATCTGATTAAGCATAGTTGAGCCTGGTGTCACCTAATCAAATCGAGCATAATTAAATCCACTTTAGCCACACCTACTTAATCCAAAATATTCCAACAATGCAAGTCGAATTCCCAATGAAGCTAGTGAAGCCAAGCAGAAGAAGATGCTAATTCGCACTGACTGAGTTGAGCGCAATTAAGCTCGATTAACCCTCATCAGCATTAATTAGGAAGAACGACTATTTAGGACTGCTTAAGTTGTGTGAGATCCAACAAAACACACCCTAAATACTTGAGTTTATTCAGACTTGCCTAAACACATTTGTCAATGCTAAATCACTGCTTAATCAGATCTTAATCAATGCTTCATTAGATTTGTCTATAATTATCCTGCATCCGTCTAATTAGCATAATTACGCGTAATAACATATCTGTCATGAAACTCAAGTATCTCGGTTTGGTTCAATCTCACACAACTTAAGTCAGCCCTAACTAGACTTAGTCTTAACTAGAGCAAATGAGGAGCTTAATTACTCTCGACTAGGTTAGTGGTAATTAGCATCTTCCTCGGCTTGGCTCCCCCTAGCTTCATTGCTAATTCGACTTGCATTGCTTTGATTAATATATACTTATACTATATTTACCTCGACTCAACTGGGCTCATGTAAGCGTAACTTGGCTTAACATGGCAACGGCAAGCTGGGCTAGGCTTAATTAGGTTAGCTTAATTAAACTTGCTGATGCTTGGCTTTATTAGGTGATACCATGCTTAACTAGGCTTATTTAGGTTCGGCTGTACTTACGTTGGCTTAACTATAGTCGGGTACAACTTTAGAAAAAAGCGGCATTTGCACCTCAAAGGCGGATGCACACGAGCTTCCACCAATGGGCGCGCGCTCTAGACTGACGTCACGAGCCGGACGGCCGGTGACTCCGCCTCCGCTCAAGGAGAAGATGGCCGCCCGCGCTTCGAACTCGGCCGAGTCGCGTCAGCTGTGAGCATGCCTCGTCAGAGTGAATTCATAAGCTGTTTTTGGTGGCCTGTCATGCCGGAAATATTATTGCGAGCTTACGATGCACCATTTGTACTGCGTGTGTTTGTTCTGAGCCATTATCCGGCGAAGGAAGACTGCACCGAGCATCGGTGACGCTGCGCTTCGCTTCGTCTGAAAAACGGGACGCGGCGGCGACACACCGCTGCAAGCAAACATAGTGTGTGTTCGTTCCATGGTGTTTTGTTTTGCCCCGAAGTGAAGTTATGACGAGGGAAGTTTGCCAAAGTGCGCTGTGTGGTGCCTACTGTGAGCAGAAATATTTTTCTATTTAAAACCAGGAGACAAGCATCCATGTATTTATTTAAAACGATCAACGAAGCTTTCTTTTACCTTTCCTGCCTCGGTCGTCTTCTCGCCCCAGGTTTGTAATGGTTTCGATAAGTGCATTGTGCCTTTAAGTATTTGTTAAACAGCAACTGATTAATTTTAGGCTCGGGAAACGTGTAGTAAATTATCCGTGTACATGTAAACGAGCGCAAAAACCATGCAGCGCTGCCCTTTCTACTTTTGTCCCTTGCAACGAATTTAGAGAGCAGACGACGCGCAGCGTTGTAGAAGGCACGGGGTTATTTTTCTCTCGCGATCCGGCATGTGCTGTTGCATTCCCATCACGACAGCTCTATCAAACCAGTCATCAAGGTACGAAAGTATTATACGTACCGGGAATTACGCGATTTAGAACCACAACTTTTTTAAAGCGGGACTATTTCTTTGCCGCGGAGGCAATCGGCTGCCGCGCTTCGGCCATATGGGCGGGGCCTCTCCTTTTTTCTAAAGTTGTACCCGACTATAGGTTCATCTAAGCTTAACATGGCTTAACGCGCTAGTTGGGCTGAGTTTTCTGGTGATGCCGTGAGGCGTCAGCAGCAAACTTAACTCTTTATGCTTGGTCTTATTAGGTTACATGATGCTAGCTGTGCTTAGGCTAATTTACCGGTGTAAAAAGCGATGCGAGCCAGGCATTCGAGCCGGCCTCTCCGCAGCTGCTACGGAAAACAATGGCACAGATGCGATGGAGCAACGCAAGAGACACCCAGTTGACGTTTTTTCTACGACCGCCATAACCACGTCAGACAAAGCGACATGAGAGGCCACCTGATATGACGGGACGCGCATGCGCACCGCTGCTTTAGTGGTGCTCTCGACGGCGCCGCGTCGGTATCGTGCGTCGATGCACTCTGCCACGTGATCCCGTGGTCCGTATGCTTTTCATCAGGCCTGTACATCCCTCAAGGCTCGTACTACTTCGATATTCCCGACAGTGACGACGCATGCAACCTCGACAATGAACTCGATGAGCACGAGTAAAATGTTTATTAATAATAATATATTGGGTTTAACGTCCCAAAACCACGATGTGATTATGAGAGACGCCGTAGCGGAGGGCTCCGGAAATTTCGACCACCGGGGGTTCTTTAACGTGCACCTAAATCGAAGTACACGGGCCTCAAACATTTTCGCCTCCATCGAAAATGCAGTCGCCGCGACCGGGATTCGATACCGCTACCTTCGGAGTAAAATGTTTCCGACATCAATTTGATTCTACCAAATCACGGAAATAAACAGAATTCTGCCTCTCGCACTGCCTCGTTCTTGATAACACAACTCGGCGACACCACTTTAGAGCACCTATCTGTAACAAAAACCTAACCAAAACAAACGCTATCGTGATCTCATCCCACAAGATGATGCTCGTCCCACAAGGAACTGCGTTTATCTTTTTGTTTACTCCGCTGCTCTCGCGATGCGCCCACTTCGACCAATCTTGTTTGCCGAATTTGAGCTTCGTAACCACTGTCACAGGGCAGAAAAAGTGTTAGGCACAGGCGGCATTACTTTTACTGCAAGTTTTAGCGAGAACAACAAGAAATAAAAAATTCGGCAGATGCCACGTACCGTGGGAGTCGATGTTATGCGAAGCATGCGGCGGGAAGATGACTGTGGCGTAATTTTTTTACTGAGCGAAACGTTACAAAATGACGCTTAAAGATTTCTATAAATTTTATACGCACACATATATGTTGAAGAGCCGCATACGTGTTATATTACTAGCTGTTTACAGTTGGGTAACGCTGCCAACGGCAACGTGGGTATTACCGACACCAGAAGCGGTAAGCTTATATTTATTGCTTATACTTGTCCCTTATGATGGCGAACGCACGCACGTTTCACGAACCCGCATGCATGTGTGGAAGAAGTTCTTGACAGTTCTTGAACAAGTCATCATCACCGTGGTAAGTGAGCACCAGCAGCTGGTCATGACTTGTTGTAGGATCCGGTCGTGATCGTGGTGACGAGGGGTCCATGTGTAGTGAAGTATGTGGTATAGTAGAGCTGTTGGAATTCGTGGATGCCTCGGTCATTTCGTCGGCAAACTGTCTGTCGAGGCTCGTAGGCCTGGATAGTGCTACGTAGACCAACATCAGTGGATGGTGTTTGTCGTATTCGTAGACTACCTGGGCGTATGTGGCCTTCGTAGCCTAGTCTACAAAGTGGCTGTCAATCAATCTGGCATCACCCTCGGTCAGCATGAGGCCATCGCGCAGCCTCGTAAGAAATTAAGAGGACACTGCGTCGTTCTGGTGGACGAAGTGACTTTACGGTGCGGTCATGTGGATATCATATGTAACTTTCGTTAAAGTATTCCTCCGGGGTAGAGCAATGCTTCTATAAAGCTTGCTAAATCATAGGAATACAAACGTAATGTTTATTAGACTGCTATAAAAGCGGAGCCAACACTGGAACTACAGACGTTAATCTCATATGACGCCTGTATCGTAGGGGTACACATCGTAGGAGTATCATGTAGTGTTTATTGCTTTTTTGTAAAATTAGATAGCCAGCACCACAACCACAACTGACGTTGCACAGATATTACGCCTGCGTAGGCTGTTTTTCCAAACCAGTTTACAGACCTGGCGTGGCTCAGTGGTAGATTACCTGATTGCCACGCAGAATGCTTGGGTTCGATTCCTGCTGGGGTCCTAATTATCATTCTTTACATTCGTCGGGTAAACGCTGCCGGTGTCGGTTTTTCTTGACGCTATCGCATTTAAGTTACCAATGTCTGTTCTCGCCGCTCCTGGGAAAATATAAACGGTCAATCACCTGTGGCGCATACCCGTACACCGCGGCCCATGGTGAACGGGTATGTGCCACACTTGTCTGGAGGAAAGGGTTTGACGACGTACGCGGCAGGATTTTCACGTTATTCATGTCACGACCCGACAGTCACATTCGTCAAATCCTCTCATCCTCCCATGCGAATTTTCTTATACACCAAATTAAGGAGGCGATTACGACAGCACCCAGACGTAGGCGGCTAGATAGATAGATAGATAGATAGATAGATAGATAGATAGATAGATAGATAGAAACGCTCAAAGTGCCAAAGGTTCGCTAAGAAATGCTTCGCATTTAAAAGAGCATACGAGAGTTGCTAGCATCCGCCCTCGTAAAACTATTCGGCTGTGCCACTGTCTAGTACTTTCGAAGTCATCAGCACGAGAGAAAAAATTATGAGCTTTCAATTGTAGAAGCAGACGTTAAATCATGGGGCTAGACGTCGGACACAAAGGCCATATCACCCTTTCCATTCAAAGGTTAAATTTTGTGCTTCTTGCGCGGCTACTCCTTGCATCATAACAATTTTGTACTTTCATATATTATCGCATAAGGCTTTGCTATATTATTTCTGCTATAGTACCTTCCGTTTCAGCAGGTTGTGCACAGGGCACTCCACCCATTCGACGTCATCTGCCAGGACTAGTTGACCATCGAGAGGACAGCATTGCCCGTCGTCACTCCGGCACTGCTCGTAACAATTCTTGCAGAGGATGTGTAGGCAAGGTAGAAGTCCAGTAATTCTGGTTACCAGCCCGCATGCTTGGCAAATTCTGCTCGATGGAATCGGTTCCACGAAGTTCAACTCTCTCCAGTCCAACTCGTCAGAAAAACCGACCAAAGTGTACCGATACCTCGGAGCCGGCATGATGAATGCCGTACCAGCCCGCTGTCACAGCCGAGGCAACTCCCACCACTTGAAACTCGGAACGCCGTCAGTATGCCTCCGCGGATATCGTTTCCATGGCTACTATCGCACTGATAGCGCATTCTCGCGGCTTTCGGCCACCGACGTAGTGCACGCTTTTCTCGTCAAAAGGAAATGTTCGCATGCACATAGTCGACTTCACGATAGTAGAATAGTAGAGGTGGCCACACGAGCGCCGCAAACGAGTCGCCGAAGCTCTCGAGTGTGCGCCCAGCAATCGTCAGATGGCGGAAAGGTTTAGCAGGCACAAACACGTACATTGCAAGCTTCCGTTGTGCCGTATAAGGCCTGTTATTATGCAGCGTTTCTGGCTTTAAAACGTTGTTTACGTTTTTTATTGATTGGACCAGCTGCCTCCCAAGGCAGGACAAAGGTGATTTGAACTGTAGAGAGAGAGAGAGGTTTATTTATAGAAAGGCAGAGAGGTCGGCCTGAGCGATAGTATGCTCTAGCCTGCTACTCTACACCGGGGGCGGGGAAAGGGGAGAAAAAAGAATGATGGATGACGATGGTAAGTAAGGGAGGTGAGTATGTACAGTCCCGTCTAGGTGGCGCAGTGCTATAGCCGCGCATCCAGTCCAGTGGCTTGTAGGAAAGCTGCGACCTCTCTTATGACCACAGATGTGCTGTTGGCCTCAGGCCAAGGACCCAACACAACCTCATGAGTTAATGGTCTATTATGCACTCCTTCAGTAGAGGAAATCAGTTTCTGTCGTTCGCGTGCGTATGCTGGGCAGGTACAAAAAGCTGTATCGCGATACGATACAAGATACTCGAGCAAGAAGTATTTGAAGTGCAGATACAAGATATCACCTCGAATATTTTATCCGATACGACGCCTTTTTACAGCGAAAGCTGTTATGAGATCATTTCAGCGGCCGTTTTTGGCGCCGTAGTTGTCCTCCGCCGCCGCCACCGCCGGTGTCCGTAACCACTATCGCTCGAAATAAGAAAAAAAAATGAAATAAGAAAAAATTCCAGGATGGAACGAGGTTCTAACCTAGGCCCTCTGCGTGGGAGCCCAGTATTCAACCTCTGAGCCATGCCGGTGCTTGAAACTGCTTTGCAAAAAGGTCCTATACAGGCTTCATGTCGGGAAGGAACCACATTAACATATGCAATATAGCGTGGTAGAAGAGTAAAATAAGCACCAAGCGTCGCACAACGCGAGTTCGGTAACCACGCGTCACACAATGCGAATTGCGCAGCGAGTAGGCTGTTGAATGCTTCCAACCCATTACAAAGGGCTTCGCCATAATTCTTCATCGTCATCAGGCACAGCATCAACAAAGTGCACATAATGCCTTAGAGGTGTTTAGCAGGTACCACGGTTCTGCGCAGAATGACGAAAAATTGCATAGTGGCTGCTTCCCTACTTCACAAGAATAATGATTTATAGCGTAGTGGGTTCTTCGCAAGTGCACCTCTATTGGTTGCAGGGAGCTTGAAGTCGTGTGCTAATGAACTCTCAAGCAGTGGTTAAAAATCCCGTGATAAAAAACTCTCCACGTAGTAAAACTGGATTGTGACATCATTTTTACTACGTTCCTCAGAGGTGGTGGTAAAACTATGTGATGTACCGCCTTTTACTCAAACGTGAGGTAGTAATTTTAAAAGCGAGGGAGTTTTCAGAGGTAATGAGCCGCAAAAACCCCGATCTCGGCTAACTTTTGCTTATGGTGTGGCGGTATACCGCGGCGGCCGCGGACACACTATATGCAGCTCACGATGCTCAAATCAGCCAATGGCCGTGAACATTGGTTTTATGGCGTCGTCATTTGGGTTGATGGCACCAATTGTCAAGAAAAGAGCCAGTGATTTCTAGCTGACTTTGAGAAATAAGTGTAAACTCCAGGTCATGTGCTGCGCTATAATGTCCGACTCACACGCTCTCACGCGCCTCGACTACAGATCGCGTTTTCTGACCATGCTGAAAAAAGTGCTGCGGGCCTCTTTAAAGCTGATGAAGAACGCGGGGCTCCTACTGACTTGCAACCGTAGATCAACTCGCTGCCTCCTTCTAGAGACGAGTTTTGTATAAAATGTCACAGATTCCGAGGCGTGGACGGCGAGGCGCAATAAAACGTTAATGCATATTGAAGTTTATTTTCCTCCAAGGTCTAACCACGAAGGCATTCAGTGCTCATCGATACCTGAAGAATAAGCACCCTCATCTCAAACACGTGACAGGCCTTATATGCATACTTTGTGCGACGGAGGAGATATGCAACCGAATTTTGTGACAGTATGTAAAACTACGTGTACTTTTGTGGAGGTTTAACGTATCGATATTAAATGCGAAGCATTTCTTAGCGAACCTTTGGCACTTTGAGCGTTTCTATCTACGTATCTATCTATCTATCTATCTATCTATCTAGCCGCCTACGTCTGGGTGCTGTCGTAATCGCCTCCTTAATTTGGTGTATAAGAAAATTCGCATGGGAGGATGAGAGGATTTGACGAATGTGACTGTCGGGTCGTGACATGAATAACGTGAAAATCCTGCCGCGTACGTCGTCAAACCCTTTCCTCCAGACACGTGTGGCACATACCCGTTCACCATGGGCCGCGGTGTACGGGTATGCGCCACAGGTGATTGACCGTTTATATTTTCCCAGGCGCGGCGAGAACAGACATTGGTAACTTAAATGCAATAGCGTTAAGAAAAACCGACACCGGCAGCGTTTACCCGACGAATGTAAAGAATGATAATTAGGACCCCAGCAGGAATCGAACCCAAGCATTCTGCGTGGCAATCAGGTAATCTACCACTGAGCCACGCCAGGTCTGTAAACTGGTTTGGAAAAACAGCCTATGCAGGCGTAATATCTGTGCAACGTCAATTGTGGTTGTGGTGCTGGCTATCTAATTTTACAAAAAAGCAATAAACACTACATGATACTCCTACGATGTGTACCCCTACGATACAGGCGTCATATGAGATTAACGTCTGTAGTTCCAGTGTTGGCTCCGCTTTTATAGCAGTCTAATAAACATTACGTTTGTATTCCTATGATTTAGCAAGCTTTATTGAAGCATTGCTCTACCCCGGAGGAATACTTTAACGAAAGTTACATATGATATCCACATGACCGCACCGTAAAGTCACTTCGTCCACCAGAACGACGCAGTGTCCTCTTAATTTCTTACGAGGCTGCGCGATGGCCTCATGCTGACCGAGGGTGATGCCAGATTGATTGACAGCCGCTTTGTAGACTAGGCTACGAAGGCCACATACGCCCAGGTAGTCTACGAATACGACAAACACCATCCACTGATGTTGGTCTACGTAGCACTATCCAGGCCTACGAGCCTCGACAGACAGTTTGCCGACGAAATGACCGAGGCATCCACGAATTCCAACAGCTCTACTATACCACATACTTCACTACACATGGACCCCTCGTCACCACGATCACGACCGGATCCTACAACAAGTCATGACCAGCTGCTGGTGCTCACTTACCACGGTGATGATGACTTGTTCAAGAACTGTCAAGAACTTCTTCCACACATGCATGCGGGTTCGTGAAACGTGCGTGCGTTCGCCATCATAAGGGACAAGTATAAGCAATAAATATAAGCTTACCGCTTCTGGTGTCGGTAATACCCACGTTGCCGTCGGCAGCGTTACCCAACTGTAAACAGCTAGTAATATAACACGTATGCGGCTCTTCAACATATATGTGTGCGTATAAAATTTATAGAAATCTTTAAGCGTCATTTTGTAACGTTTCGCTCAGTAAAAAAATTACGCCACAGTCATCTTCCCGCCGCATGCTTCGCATAACATCGACTCCCACGGTACGTGGCATCTGCCGAATTTTTTCCAGGTTTGTTTTGTTCGTATTGGGTTATAATGTTTCCTACTGCTTAAAAACTTTCCAACTCTTTTCACGATTCTCGAACTTAAAATAGACAGTGCAATAACGGAATCTTGAGGAAACACCCTTACAAAAATGCTTATAGAGGTTTAATTAAGGCTAAATTGACTTTTCTCTATAGGATGTATTGTGTTTAAATTGAGCGCCAATTGACTTTTTCTATTGAGTTACACAAGGATATTGGCCACCGTGTTTCTATTGAAAATCATATTTTGCGTGTCAATTTAGCGTCTTTTGTGAGCGCCAATTGAGCGCCAATTGACTTTTTCTATTGAGTTACACAAGGATATTGGCCACCGTGTTTCTATTGGAAATCATATTTTGCGTGTCAATTTAGCGTCTTTTGTGAGCGCCAATTGAGCGCCAATTGACTTTTTCTATTGAGTTACACAAGGATATTGGCCACCGTGTTTCTATTGAAAATCATATTTTGCGTGTCAATTTAGCGTCTTTTGTGAGCGCCAATTGAGCGCCAATTGACTTTTTCTATTGAGTTACACAAGGATATTGGCCACCGTGTTTCTATTGGAAATCATATTTTGCGTGTCAATTTAGCGTCTTTTGTGAGCGCCAATTGAGCGCCAATTGACTTTTTCTATTGAGTTACACAAGGATATTGGCCACCGTGTTTCTATTGAAAATCATATTAGCAGTGTCCGCTCTATCTGTTTCGACGTGCCGCAAGCTCCGCGGACTCAGGACAGCATTCTTCTAGCGTAATGCTCTTTCATCATCGCGATTTTTACAGCAGCCCGTATTACTGTGCCGTAAAATGAAACAACGGATTGCTGTGTTTTCTTGCGACAAATTCCTGAAAAACTTTATTTGTGAAAGGAAGCAGCGACCCCAATTGTTAAGCAGCTGCCGATGAGTGCCGTGGTGAAGTGTAGCGCCATCGAGGAGAAATTGAGCGACGTCGGATGCACAACTTTTAGGAAGAGCCCTCGTGATTGCCTACCGAGTGCTGTAGTCTGCGGCAACTGCTATCCACTTGTTTCCACTGACCGATAGAGAGAAATGACCAAGGACGTAAAGCCCAACTCTATAAAATGGTTCAGATAGTATCTCAGTGGGCGAAAGGCGGCCTGCTATTAGGGCTACTGGTTTTATTAGGCGCTGAGATGACTTGCACCAAGCGACGTAATGCCAAAAGGAGGGACAAATACCGGGTCAAAACAAGCGACATCGAACACGGTAATTCATCAGCGACGTCACTATAACGTCACAGATTTTGGCGATCAGTGGCATCATCATGGCGTAATATTGCCACATGCGTACTGCCAGCCTCTTGAACCATGCGCGTGTGCGCCCGACGAAGAAAACAAAGATCTCTCTGTCTGCTCGGGCTCTGAGCTGAACCGGTCAGCGCTGCAACCGCTGTTGTAAATATACACCTCCACCAAAGTTGTTACGTGAATGACGAGTCCCTTTCACTGTAGACTATTTAAAAAGATATATTTATAACAGTGGTTGCAGCGCCGACCGGTTCAGCTCAGAACCCGAGCATAGTGACATTTTCGTTCTTGTGTGCGCATGGTTCAAGAGGCTGGCAATATTCATGTAACAAAATGGTGACGGCATCACATTTTCATGATTTTTCGCAGCACTCGTGTTGATGCCGATGGTCGCTGTTGGCGTTTGATGAGGCATCTAGGGCTTTCGCCTTATTGCTAATTAAGCCACTTGAAGAGCCGTTAGCGACGCTTCATTCTAGTGAGATGTCACATGTTTGTTTATGCGGAAGTAAGGAAGTGTGTGTATGATATTGTGATGTGCTTTTATTGTATTTTTCTTTCATTAAAATTTACTCTTATTTGCAGAAATGTTCCTGCTCTCCGAGAAGTTGTAATGCTGTGGTCGTTGCCTTTACGCAAGCAGAAGCTTGGTTCTTGGCAGTACCTTACGCAGTAATTATCGCTCGCATCAGTGCACGATTGTTGCAGTAACGTTTCAATAATACATATTTGATAGCCCTATTGGCGATGTTCGTACAGGCTAGATTCTCCTGGCAGGCCTGGCAAGCAATTTCTCTGCCACTGCATTTCTTTACACGTCGAATGTGAGCCTGCTTAGTCCAGCTTCACTTAAAAATATTGCGAAGGCGGTGGTGGTAACAACTTTATTGAGAACTCATGTTTGAACCAACTCGCACGACTGTCCCTGCTAGTTCAGTTTATTGAGAACTCCGGCAAATTCGTGGCCTGGGGCTAAGCCACCCCCGAGGAGGTCCGGAGAACCTGTCTCCTCGCCGCCCCGCGGGCTTGCTAGATGGTCCATGGGTGATCTTGGAAGTTTGAGCTGCGCAGCGTGGCCGTCTACCTCGCCGCAACTTCATCTGGGGGGACTGCTTCTTTTTTTGCCTTTAACCTCACATTCCAAGAGAATGTGTCTCAGGGATGCGAGAGCCAAGCCGGATGTTTGGATATAACCTCTTAGACAAACGGGGCTCGGGACGGTCTCGGTTGGTAACTGCTTAAAATCTGCCGCTTGGGCCCTGTTCAGTTTTGGGTTTGGGGGTGAATAAACACGCCTGGATTTGTGTTGAAATTTTGTAATATCACAATATCTGGTCATTCGGTTCCTCTCTCTCCAGCCCTCTCTTAGACTTCCATCCCCCAGAGAGGATCTCTCTACGCGTGCACAGAAGGTGAGACCGCGCGCGACGCGGTGGACCTCCTCATTGAGGTAAAGTACGGGGGTGAGGGGTATGTATGAGCCGGGAACCATATAATGTGTCGTTCCTCTATCTCCTCGGAGGTGGTAGACTTCGCGTTCGCTTTGGGGATAGCCCCGGCCTCTGGCGAAATTCTGTCTCGTGCATAATTTGTGGCCACTGCGTGCGAGATACTGAGTATGTATCTGCAACCGGGGTAAGCAATGGCTAAGGCTATCGCCACTTTTCCGCTACCTCAGGGTTTTTGCCGCCTACTCTACACGAACTGGCAAATTGTTTCTCTGTATTTAGTAGTGCCACTGCGAAGGCAAGTCGATCCGCGTATTCTGCCGCGTCTACAAATAGTGGTTTCTTGCCCCAACCGAAGGCCTGTACTAAACACCTGGATATACTCTCTTGGACCTTGATTTTGTTCAGGATGCATGTTATTGAGTACGTTCGGCACTTCGAGCTTCTCCTCATCGAGATTGGGAGGGATGTCTTGTCGCCGTGATGCTTGTGATAAGTTATCCCGACTTCCTCCAGCATACTCCTGCCCGTTCGTGTCCTTATTAGCCTCTCGAGTTTCGGTATTTGATGTGCCTCGATTAACTCTTCGAGAATGTTTTGGACGCCTGGCTGTAGTAGAAGTTGTGTGCTAGTGCTCCCTGGATAGTGCAGTGCCATCCTGTGTGCCCGCCTATTAAGGGTGTTCAATGTGGCTTATTTCAGACGTGTGCCAGTTGGAGTAGGCGGCCACGCATGGGATGTGACTAATGACGAAAGAGTGATTCTGACTATGCTGGCCTCCTTCACGCCCCGATGTCTGTTGGTGATTCTTCTGATGAGCGTCGTCGTGTTCTTGAACTTAGTTCCCAAATTTTTGACCGCTGCACCGTTAGTGTCGTTGGATTCTATGGTGTGTCCGAGCACCATAATGTGCTTGAACTTGGGTATTTCTTTTCCGTCTTTGGTGCTTACGCTAATTTTATCGTACGCAGCATGACGAATGTAACCTTGGCAGGCTGTTACCTTACACGTCGGGCGGTAGAGATGTACGGGGTTTTCTGGTGAGCGGCAAAGACCGGTTCCAACGAGATACTCTTGCGCTACATCAACCACTGCACTGGCTGCACTATGGGCTGCTTTTAATTACATCGTAGAGAAGACAGCTGAGACTTGGGTCATCTTCACCGACTCAAGAGCGGCGCTGTAGTCTCTGAAGTCCCGAAGCACGCAGGAACAACTGGTAATGGACCTCAAACGCCTATATGCAACAAAGACTGCGAACTGAATCACAGCATTGTTCTACAGTGGATACCTGCCCACTGGGGAATACAAGGCAACGTCCAGGCTGATGACGCTGCCAAAGGTGCACACAACGCCTCGAGCGAAATGTTCGAGATACCTTTCTCGAGAAAACACGCGGCGACACTCGTATCGGTTCATGCTTGGAGTTACTATTATGGGAATTGTTGCAAAATTGATCCACAGTGTGACTTCAATATGCCTCGAGACCTGAACAGACTAGAGGAGGCATATGCTTGTACCGTCAGAGATTAAACGTCGCCTATACTAAATACTTTAAGAGCAAAATTACCCCTATATATCCAAACTCACAAAAAATGAGAAAATAAATATTTTTTTCACAAAAAGTGTACTTCTACCCTCAGAAGAAAGCACAGGTTTTTCTATTTACATATTTCACGCGCACACCGACATTGCGCTTCTTCTTCTCCATGACGTCTTTCATACAAAGCACGCGTTTTGCCGGAGAAAGCGGTCGGCATTTTACGTGCACTTCTTCTTCATGACGTCTTTCACACAAAGCACGCGTTTGCCCGGAGAAAGCGGTCGGCATGTGGCAGCATGAAAAGCAATTAAAAGTCTAGGCTCGCACAAATTGAGTATTAGGCCTGCTTGATGTGCTTTAGATGGCACTAGTCATCAGCTAAAGAAATAGCGATGTTGGAGTGCATCAAAGAAGCGTCCTATGTGTAGGACACTGGGCATATGTGGGTTAAGCTGCCGGACTCACCATTGTGCGTTCAATGTAACGGCGCAGAATACCTCAAACATGTTCTCTGTGAATGCAAGCGATAGGCATCAGAGAGACAGTCTCTGAAGGCGGCCTTTCACCTTTAACGGGACTCAAGCTTAGAACTGCGACATATTCTGGGCCCATGGCAAAGCAGCACATGTGCGTTACGCGCCACGAAAGTGCTGTTGAGTTTCCTGTGGGCTCGAGCTTGAACGAAACTTTGTAAACAGTGTAGTGTATGTGTTTTTTTTTTATTTGCGACATAGACTTGCCCTTAAGGCATAATATTTGTTTTGTATATTTGTGTTAAATGTGCGCCGTTAGGCCGGTGTTGTGTATGAAGTGAAGAAGTGTCTTGTGGAATGTGTTGTCATGTATCCATCGGTCATAACTGTTTGTGTCACTGTAGCGAAGACCAGCTTGCAGGAGATGACGGGAGCGTTCCGACTGTAACCCTTGGCATGTCCATATAAGGTGGTATGCATCTGCTTGTATCACCGGAACAGAACAGTACGGGCATGTAGAACCAACTGGTAAATGCGACCAGTTCCATGTTGAAATAACAGCCGGTGTAAGGGCCACCCCTGCCCGAAGCCTCCTAAGCACAACTTCCTCCGCCCTAGTAAGGTGAAGGGGGAGAGAGCAGACACACGGTGGGATAAGAGCGCGTGTATCCTGCCGGAGAACATTTTTACGGGCACGGAGTGTATTTAGGGGTTGAGGTGGAAGGGGAATAGATGGGAGGTCTGTATTAGGAGGGCAGTGTGCCTGTTGGTCAGCAGCAATATTGTGAGGGTTCGCAGCATGGCCTTGAATCCAGTGTACCCTGATGCAAGTGGCTGTATTGCGGTTCATCTTATGTATCGCCTCGCAGATTTCCATCACCTTGTGAACTTTCTTGAGTTCCTGGATAGCCGCTAAAGAATCGGTGAATACGTCAAGTTGCTGAATTGTAGACAGCTTAGAGGTGACATCCCGCACTGCGTTTGAATGGCATGAATGGCTTGAAGTTCCATTACAAGAGGACTGGCTTCCGTAGATAGATAATGCTGGTGACCACTAATGAAATTATGCGTGGTGCTTAGGAATGATGTCCTTCCGCCGTCTTGTAGATGGCAGCATCTGTGTAGACTTTGCAGATGTTAGCGCATGGTGCATCGATGATAGAGCGTTCGTCAATAATGCCTGATGTATCGCTACGCCGTAACTTGGTTGTCTTATTAGATGTGATGGTGGTGAATTCCCAGGGAGGCATTGTATCAGACTGATTGTCAATACGAGACCCGCGTTGAAAGTGAGCATGCAATGCACCAACAACCGGAACAAGTTGCTTTTTTATTTCACGCGCTTATTCCCTTTGCGAAATTAGCTCTGCAATGGTGTTAAGCTGGGCGTGCTCCTGTAAAGTTGGTATTGGGGTGATGCGGGGTAACGCTGTTATTGTGCGCATGGCATCACGGTTAATGGTCTCCAACTGTGCCAGCTGTGCCAAAGTTAAACGTTGAAATTGCGCCTGGTATACAATTCTTGGATGTAGAACTGTGCGTACGAGCCGTCGAGCTACATCAGTACGAGCTCCAGCTGCTTTTGATGCAATTCGGCGAATCAGATGAAGCGCTTTTGTGGAACTCTGCTTGACTTTTCGGAGCCAGTGCGCACCACTGCCGGACCGGTGAATGTCAAGACCCTGTATGCGGACTTCCGAAGCCTCAGGAATTGTCACTGTACCAAGTGTAAATGTAAAGGGGCACTGCGTGATCTTTGTGCGTCCTGCCTTGTTAGCCACCACAACATAGCTTGATTTCTGAGCGGAAATGTCCAACCCTGCGTTCCGAGTGTAGTTATCAAGTACATCAAGGGCTTGCTGAAGCTGTTGAGCTTGTCTTGAGACGTCTTTATGCACAGACCACAAAGTCACATCATCAGCATATATTAGAAACTTCACGTCTGGAATCCGGTGTAGTTGCCAAGCTAGAGGTATTAGCGCAACGTTGAACAGAAGAGGAGCCAAAACGGAACCTTGTGGGACACCTCTGTTGGACGTGAAGCAACCTTCTGGCTTTCCATCTACTCTTATAGCAAATGTGCGGTTGTGAAGAAAAGAGTAATAAATCTTACGACCCGCGGCGGAAGTCCCAGCTCGATGAGGTTGGAAATAATGACTTCATGGTCTATATTGTCATAAGCTTTCGTTATGTCGGTTGCTACAACCGTGCGTACTGCGTGGCTGTGTGGTGAAACCTGTAAAATGTCGTCTGACAAGATAGAAAGTCCATCTTCAGTTCCCAAATGAGAACGGAATCCAATTTGAGCCGGATGGTATTTATTCTCTCGTTCAAGCCACCAGGAAATACGTGTGGCCAGCATCTTTTCAGCGAGCTTGCAGACGGTTGCAGTCAGTGAAATTGGGCGTAAAGCTTGTAGGTTATTTGGAGACTTTCCTGGTTTTGGAATCGGGACAACAACTGAGTGTTTCCAATCAGATGGGACGTCCCCAGTCTCCCATACTTTATTAAGAGCCTGTAGAAGTGCGCCAGGAGCTTCACCTTCCATGTTCTTGAAAACTTCGTAAGGAATACCGTCGGGACCAGGTGTTGTTCCTTTGTGCGAAGTTTCAATCGCCGCTATTAGTTCAGCCATGCTGAAAGGACTGGATATACCTGATGTGGCACTATGATCAGACTCGTCGATTTCGGAGCAGTTTATAGATGATGCGCTGTCATACTTCGGGAAGAATGCTCTTGCAGCCTGTTCTGCAAATTCTTGTGGCGTACTTTGCATCGCTAACCGAACGCTTGCTGCAGGGTCAGGTTGCTTGGGACCACGTTCCATCGACCGGAACGTACGCCACAGTGCTCTGTTTCCCATGCCAGATCCAAGTTTCTCACACCACTCATGCCACCGTCGTCGCGAAAGCTGCTTTTCGTGCCGACGCGCCTTTGCTGCTATATGGTTAGCACGAGCACGGCTACCTGGTACATCTGGATTCCTCGACGCATACACTTCTGCCTGACGTCGCTTTGCCCAAAGTTGCAAAAGAGTGAGGTCCGGTTGAGGTTGTCCTTCGTCAACGGTAGTCATGATTGTGTTACTGCGGAGCAGTTCTTGTAAAGCGGGAAGAATTTCCGAGGGCTCTGTGGGTACTTTATCAATCGATGATTCCCGAAATTTATCCCAATGCGTGATTGCTACACGTCGTCGAATTTTCTTTATGCATCTTCTTTGTAAACCAATTATGATTGGCATATGGTCACTGCCCCATGTATCCGGCTCCACCCGCCACTGCGGCGTCCCAGGACCCAACCACCACGTGAGATCTGGAGCGTTCGTTCTAGATACTGTGCGCACAGAACAGGTAGACACAGCGTGATGGTTCAACAGTGTAAACGTAGCGTCAGTCATTATGTTTTTTACTTGGCATCCTCTTCGAGAGTTGTACTTGTATCCCCAATCTGTATGTGGCTCCGCTGCTGTCTTTACCAGTGTACTGGCGAAGAATTTTCGGAAGCAAACATTGAATGCCGTTAAACAGTCGGGGGTAAGGCCATTCAGCTTTGGTTGAAAAACCTCGCCGAGCGATGACGTCACCATGCGTCGCCTAGCAACTCGTCGCCAGCTGCGCCGACTCCTCCTCGCCTACCCGCTTGCCATAGCTGCACGCTGCCTATAGTCGGAGACAACTTAAGAAGACAGGAGAGGCCCCACCCAGACGACTGAAGCGCAGCAGCCGATCGCCTCCGCGACTAAAGAAATAGTTCCGCTCATGCATGCGCCGATGTTCTCCGATGGCAGAGCCACCGGCCGTCCAGCTCATGACGTCAGTCCCGAGTGCGCGCCCATTGGTGCAGGCTTGTGTTCATCCGCCTTTGAGGAGGAAATACCACTGACTTCTAAAGTTGTATCCGACTATATATTTGCCGAGCCATAGCGCCGACGCCTGGCCTTGAAGAACATAGTATAGTATAGGAAAGGGTGGGAAGAGAAATGAGAGAAAGAAGGAGGGGAATGCCACCAGCTCCGCTCTTTTTTCAGTGTTCCCATCACCAGTGTGTAGCTGCCCGAAATTTTTCCTTCGCTTCTCATCACATGTGTTGTAATAAACCTATAAAACCAAGAGAGAGAGATGAAGAGTAAGGCCGGGAGGTTGACCAGATATAGCACCAAGTTTGCTACCCTCCACATGGTAGAGGATGCAGAGAGACAAAGTTAGACAAAGTGGGAGGTGTGTAATTGATCGCATCACGGAACATTGGAGAAATGTGAGGGAGAAGGGCGGATGGTTCCTGGATGTACAGTACGGTCCACAGTTAAAGGGAACACTCGAATAAGCACCCTTCAAATTGCTGGCCCTCTAACGGCAAGTGGATAGGGAAACTTCGTTCGTGCATGGCACTGTTCTTTCAAAAGGAGTCGCACCTTTCAACCACCAGTACTTTTATGCAAATCTAAGCCATTATGCTTTTGCAAGAGAGCGAAGCGAAATCCGAAATGCCCTGCACGCAAGCGTTCCCTTTAACAGTGCACCCGTCTGTACACTGCGGAAAGTGTGACGGCAGTGATGATCTTGATGTTATTTCTAATGCTGAATGAAATATAGATCATCGTATGAAAAAGAACTGCGTACCACTCCTTAATACATGCACTGTCGTCACAAGTAGCAAAACTAAGCTCACGCGTGAAATAATCGAGGCTAACAAGATAGATAATTTAGGTGATAAATGTGTGGCAAAGCCGTCGATCGCTCTAGCTTTCAAAGAATTATGTTACCTGTGGTGCCAGTGATTGTGTCATATTTTGCCTCTATGAAATGTCCCGTGTGCCCTTATATATTCCCTTCGGCTGGTCGCATAAAGTGTTGAAAGTTAGCGCCCGTGTTTCGTCTTGCGTGTTATTTTCTGTCCTCCTCTAGTTGTGCGCTTCAAATTTATCGGTCATGTCTTACAAAAACGCCTAAATTGCCACAATTGTGAACAATAGCAGTCAACACTGTGGATGCAAGCACGACTTCTTCCAGTAGATCTGTTCGCACCAGCAAATAGTTGATTCTTGTTTCGCACCCACAATGCGTCTTCTTTCAGTTTTATGCAGTGTAATAAATTCGAAGTTTTTGCAGCTTAGAGATAAACAACTCTGTTATACGGCTGTGGATATTTTGCTCTATATCTCTTAGGGTTTGGTTGTCTTTGTTTTTCACTTGAAGCGTCGCGACGCTTGACGCACAGGTCCATGCTCTGCTCGCACTTACAACAAGACACGGTTGTAAGAAGCGCGGAGTTGTACATTTTGCTGACCGAACTTATTGCGCAGCCTCCACAGGGTTGACTGCTATGTATGAAACGGAGTATTGAAAACATTTGGTAACATTTCAAATTAAACATTTTGAAGCAGAGGGCTCGCGCTGTAGTTATTTGCGGTGGTGACGACAGTGTGGTCACGGGTAATACCTGATAATCATTGAATATATATCCGGTCCAATCACCACATGGTCGCCGTGACGTCTAGACTGCTTCAAGCGTTGAAAAAGTTCTATATCGACACACATGATCACAATTTAGTAGGCCATAGCACTAAGACAAAGCATGTTTCCCATCACAGCAATCACCCTTCAGGAGCGGCGTGGCTGTCGCCGCTCGAGTAAATTGAGGCGCTTCACGCTGGAGGCCCACAACCCGCTTCTCGATTGGCCGAGCACAGCTACGATTAAAGAACGTTTTAAGATGCGTTCACACCGAAGGCGTAGTGTCCAAAGCGGCGAAGAAGATTTTAAACGCGGCGAGTGTGCGTACCTATTCAGACGGCACGGGTCTCCTGGCGTCCCGCACGGCCGAGGAGGCGGGGCATCTCACGCTTTTGCGGACGTGTCGCCATCACGTGACACTGCTTTTCCGCCATCGCTACCCGAGCCATCTGCGCAGATCTCGCCCCATTTCCGGCTCAACCGGATGGATGGATGGATGGATGGATGCTATGAGCGTCCCCTTTATAACGGGGCGGTGACATGTCTGCCACCAGGCTCGAAGGATAAAAAAAGAAAAAAAAAACTTCCTTGTTTCATGTTGTCCTAATGCCTTATCTACATTGATTAAATCTATGTTGTTATAACAAAAAATATAAATTCACAGTCCATCTCTCTGCCTCTTAAGGCAGAATAACCTTTTTTCCCCCAATTATTTATTTTTGTACTTTATCTCTACTTTTCTGCCACCAATACTCTAACCGTCTCTTACTTATTTCTATCGCGGGCGTGTTCAGCTTTCCATTGTTGTCCCTAAAACCCAAGGCTTCATGTAGACTCGTGCCCACACGTATACCTGGGTGAATATCGCCACATTCAATCAGTACATGTTCCATCGTTTCCTTAGTTCCCCCGCAGCATGTACATAGTTCTTCTTCGTTACTGAATCTCGCTTTATAACTACGCGTTCTCAGGCAGCCCGACCTTGCTTCAAACAGTAAAGCGCTTCCCCTTGAATTATCATAAAACCTTTCCCTCCTTATTTCGTTTTTTTCCTTTTCGGTAGTTACTCAGAGCCGGCTTCTTTTCCATCGCTGTCATCCAATAAGTCTTCTCCGCCTCTCTGACCTTCCGCTTAATGCTCCTTGTTGTCATATCGCCCGCACTGCCAGCCGTATATTTACTGGTGAGCCTCCTAGTTCTTTTTCTCCACTGCGTGTCAACGCTTTTTCTATACAAATACCTGAAAACCTTCTCTGCCCATCTACTCTTCTTCATTTTCCTCAGCCTCTCTTCGAATCTCATTTTGCTCTGCGCTTCCCTCACTTCAAAGCCTGTCCATCCCATATCACCCTTCACCGCCTCATTTGTCGTCTTCCCGTGAGCGCCCAAGGCGAGGCGGCCCACCGTCCTTTGATTTACATCCATTCCTGATTGCACCTCTGACTTCATGCACACCACTGAGTTCCCAAATGTAAGACCCGGAACCATCACACCCTTCCACAGCCCTCGAAGCACCTCGTACCTATTGTATCCCCATAAAGCTCTGTGCTTCATAATTGCAGCATTCCTCTTTCCCTTTGCTACCGATGCTTTCTCTTGTACCTCCATATATCTATCCCCCTCATTTACCCATACTCCGAGGTACTTGTACTCGCTTACCCTCGGTATTTTTTGGCCCTGTATTAAGACCGTATGGTCTCCGTGATCATTGAATATCATCAATCCAGATTTTGTTGCACTAAATCCTAGTCCTAGAGCCTCACACTCCCTTCCGCATATATCTGCCAGTCGCTGTATATCATCTTGACTGTCCGCAAATAAGACAATATCATCAGCATAAAATAGACCTGGAAGCTTCTGCTCAACCATCGCTCCGACCTGTTTGTGTGACAAATTAAATCCAATGTTGCTACCTTCTAGCGCTTTTTCCATCCTCGCCATGTACAGCATGAATAACAGCGGGGACAAAGGGCATCCCTGTCTCAGCCCCTTGCTAATTTCAACGCCGTCCTTGCTACTTATTCCTTCCCATTCTATACAAACTGTATTTTCTCGGTATATTTCTCTCAAAAGCTGTACACAGTCGTCACCTATGCCCACTTCCTTCAATATATCCCACAAAATTTCCTGATTAACGTTGTCATACGCCCCGGTGATATCTAGATAAGCTACGCATAAGGGCCTGTTTTCTATTTTAGATATTTCTATACACTGGGTAAGAACAAACAGATTATCGTCTAACCGCCTGTCGATTCGAAATCCATTCTGAAGTTCTCCCAAAATATCATTTTGTTCTACCCACGCTTCTATTTTTAATTTTACTGCCTGCATCGCCAACCTGTATAGCACCGATGTAATTGTTAGGGGTCTATACGAGCGAATGTTATCTTTTTCTCCCTTGCCTTTATAGATTAAGTTCATTCTACTTTTTCGCCAACTGTCTGGTATTTCCCTCTCCTGTAAGCACTTTTCTACGGCTTTCAGCAGTGCTTCTTTAGTGTTATGTCCGAGTTCGTTAATGAGGCTGACGGGAACCCCATCTAAGCCCGGTGTAGTGCGCTTAGGAATTTTTCCTTCGGCCTTCTTCCAATTGAAATTCTCTAGTACTACATCTTCGTCGGTTGCTCTCCTTTGCGTACTTTTACTCACCGGGGGAATCCCCTGGGGGACCTTTTTAAACGAATCGGCTGTTATCTTTCGAATGTAACCTAGCGCTTCATATCCTTCGAATTTATTTCCTCCTTCATCTACCATATGTTGTTGCATTGTGACAGACTTCCTACCCAGCGCTTTTAGGTGGCTCCAAAATATCCTAGGCGCGGCCTTCTTCTTTTCGCGAATCTCTGTCATCCAGCGTTCACCTTCACCTTTAATTTTTGCCTCGACTAATTTCTGCACAATGGATTTTTGCTCTAAATATATTTCCCATATTTGGTTAACTTCGTCCTGTGGCCGCTTCTCCTTTTTTGCCTGTCTGTGCTCCCGTGATGCCTGACGTCGCATCTCGATCGCTTCCCGGATTTCTTTGTTCCACCAACCTTTTGGCTTTTTCTTTCCTTTCCAACAAATAGTTTTCTTCTCTATTTCCATTTCTTTCGTGATTACATGTAGCAGCTCACTATACTTCCAGTCTTTGCCTGGTAGTTCGTCTACTTTTTCCTAGACTCTTGCGGCTATATTTGTTATTTGTTTGTCATTTAGATACGAGCTGCCAAACTTTGATTCTATGTTCTTATTTTCAGTTTTATATCCCATTTGTAATATTATGCGTTTATGATCACTACCCAAGCTGTTAATGCCTTCTTCGTCTATTCTCATGTCTCTAAGTTTGTCATATATTCCTTCTGTCATGAGACAGTAATCAATGCTCGATTGCCTGTTTCCGACTTCCCACGTGATCTGCCCCTCACACTTAGGCCCCACGTTAACTATCTCAAGACTATGTTGCTCGCAGAGATCTAGCAATAACTTGCCATTGGTGTCTGAATATCCGTCAAGGTCATGAATGTGAGCGTTCATGTCCCCTAGAAGGATTATTTCGGCATCATGACCAAATTCTTTCATATCGGTGCTTATGCATTTCACTATCTCCAGATTCTTTTCTCTGCAGTTATTCCCCGTCCACAAGTAAGCTACACCTAGCCACGTTTTCTTTCCACCTACTGTGCCCGAAACCCATATGTGCTCTGAACACGTTTGTTTCACTCTCTCCCATTTTGTTCTGCTATGAATTAGCATTCCAACCCCCCCACCTCTCCTTTCTGATGTGATCCTGTTACATCCTTCCCAAACATAATTTTCAATATGTGGTGGCTCTTCCAAGTCTCTAAGGTGTGTTTCTGTAACCGCATAAACACCTATCTGTTCCTTGTTTAACTGTCTCTCAATCTCTAACCATTTTGCCTTTTTTCTGCCACCCTGCATGTTAATGTAACTAATTGCAACACCATGTTTACACCATGCAGCGCCACCGCCGCATAGCGTTATGATTGGCTACGGCAAAGCGGAGATCTTTGGCGGGCGAGAAAAAATAGCTCCCGAGCGATCCGGCTCGCCGTCTTTTCCGCCAGATTCAGCCACCTGGCGATGAGGCTTCCTGTGCTTTCTGCTTTCCCGCTCGTTCGCCTTGGCCTCTTTGCCTTCGGTGTGAACGAGGCTTTAATCAGCAACATATGGAACCTAAGCCAGAGCTGTTTTGTAAGTGACCAAGCGTAGTTTAGTTGCGGAATTTTTACGTTGATATTAATAGCTTTGTTTTGTGTCGGAGAACATTCCATTGTGCTTAAAATAGTATTTTATACACAGACCTCGGTTATGTGTCTGACTTGTATCATCTGCACCATTTCCCTCTTTCAGAGGTTCGCAAAAGCAAATATCTCGCCAGAATTTAAAAACAACTATTAAAGTGAAAACCTCACGGTGCTGTGCCACACCCCCATCGGCCTTCGATCGGCTTGTCCCGCATTTCTCTAGTAAGAAGGTGGCACGCTACTCTGTTGAGGCTTTGCTGGGGAATATGGCACGTTGGTATACACACCGCCATATGAAGTAGAAACAATGCAAAGGAGCATCGAATCCTGCCCGTGGGCCGTAGTTTGAATACATCTGCTGCGAGGGCAATGCAAGAACTGTAGAGTGTCAACAAGGAACCCGTGTGGGTCCCGAAACGTCTCTGTGTTCCTCACCATGACTTGGTCAGTGACCGCATCTACATCCTCATCATGATACCTGACCAGACGAACTTTCGTCGAACACTTGACTACAAGAACTATATTGTGGAAGAAACGTAACTATCGTAGAGAAAACTTGAGTAAACACTCCCTGTATGGTACATCCCCTGAAACAAGACAACATTGGAATAAACTTTCCTCAAGAACGCCAGAATAAAACTTATATTGGGTTTTATTTTCCCATTTTGGAACAAAAATTGTCCATGAAACCCGGCCGCGTATAAGCACTACTTTTCAAGAAAGCCGGCAACCACTACACTATTTTTTACGAGCATCTGCTTGAAGTGCTATGCGAACGTCTTTAACTACTTTATGGTACCGCAATTTATTGATCATTTCCTTCTCTCCTGTCCTCCTCTCTCTCAGTTATACTGCCCTTTCCCCCAGCGTAGAGTAGCCAACCTGAGATGCGCAGGGTTGATCTTCTCCCTTTTGCTTTTTTCCTTTCTTCTTCTTTCCAAAACTAATGCTAATGCACGCATTTTTTCGCAAGATCTAAATTACGTAAAAAAGTATCACTGGGTCGCAGTGACATGATAGAAGGCACATGAAATGCGCATGAATGCACAAATATGATGCTGCATCTTCATGTTGCATTTTTGGTATCCTTGTATCAGTGTGCTGGGGTAGTAGCCCAAGGTTCCGCACCGACATTCCCACACTGCAGCACTTGGTGAATATTGCGAGAACTTTCTTTTTATTTGTATGCTCGTGGGCATTAAAAGGAAGCTGAAGTGGTTTTAGAATTCAATAAAACTTCGTGGTTAACAAGGGACGACATTAATGCCGACGATGTCGTAATTTTTTCCGCAGTTGTTTCAGCAGGAGCCTTAAAATAAGCGAAAAAAAAAAGCCTGCGCTATCGCGCCGAAAGTGTGGGCGTGGAAACGAACTACGTCATCTTCGGTACCTTTGGTGGAGCCGCTCTCTACTCCAACGGAAGGTTCCCGCCGCCCACTGATCCCAACTGCGAGACTGCTATTTATGTACCCGAGGCTCAAGTAAGTATGGGCCTTTACACAGGAGGCTCCCTGGCTTTGGGCTGTGCTAAATATGCGTGACCCCCCAAAAATGCACTGCCGAGGCTGTGACGCTAGCCTTTGTACTCCCGTGCCACAGCCCAGAAAGAAGGTGTTTGTTCTCTCCCGTGAAAAGTTCTAGAAACGCTCAAAGTTATGTAGTTGGATTACAATATCTGCCATAACGACGTACAGCCGAGCGCAATGTCGACAAGCGTCTCGTATCTTCAGCCGTAGCCTCCGTGACTATCTACGTATGCGCGCCGTTACCGCAAGTAATCCCGGATACCACGCTCTAATAATTCTGTTATTCCAGGTGACGCGCCCTACAGAAGATGACGTCATCACGTTCGCTCAGCATTTCAAGAAGCCCTGCGGTCCCAGCAGCAGTTTTACAGCGAAAGCTGTTATGAGATCATTTCACCGGCCGCTTTTGGCGCCGTAGTTGTCCGCCGCCGCCGGTGTCCGTAACCAGTATCGCTCGAAATAAGAAAAAAAACGAAATAAGAAAAAAATTCCAGGATGGAGCGAGGTTCGAACCTGGGCCCTCTGAGTGTGAGCCCAGTATTTAACCTCTGAGCCATGCCGGTGCTTGAAACTGCTTTGCAAAAAGGTCCTTTACAGGCTTCATGTCGGGAAGGAACCACATTAGCATATGCAATATAGCGTGGTAGAACAGTAAAATAAGCACCAAGCGTCGCACAACGCGAATTCTGTAACCAGGCGTCACACAATGCGAATTGCGCGACGAGTAGGCTGTTGAATGCTTCCAACCCATTACAAAGGGATCTGCCATAATTCTTCGTCGTCATTAGGCACAGCATCAACAAAGTGCGCATAATGCCTTACATGCGTTTAGCAGGTACCACGGCTCTCCGTAGAATGACGAAAAATGGCACAGTGCCTGCTGCCCTACTTCTCAAAAATTACAATGATTTATAACGTAGTGGGTTCCTCGCAAGTGCACTTGTATTGGTTGCCAAGGAAGCCCATAAGCGCATGATCCATTTCGTCGGGGTCTCAGTAAAATTACAATGATTTAGACCGTAGTGGGTTCCTCGCAAGTGCACTTGAATTGGTTGCCAAGGAAGCCCATAAGCGCATGATCCATTTCCTTGGGGTCTCAGTAAAATTACAATGATTTATAGCGTAGTGGATTCCTCGCAAGTGCTCTTGCATTGGTTGCCAAGGAAGCCCATAAGCGCATGATCCATTTCCTCGGGGTCTCAGTAAATTTCTTCGCCCCCCCCCCCCCCGTCTCTCTCCCACGTCAACGTATGTTATACAGCATGACGGGAGAGGGGAATAGCGACAGGGCGTCACCCAATGCAAATTACATAACTGGTGGGCCGTTTAAAGCTTCCAACCCATTACAAAGGGGGGCTGAACCATAATTCTTCATCGTCATGAGTCGTCGCCTCAACAAAGTGCACATAATGCCTTACAGACGTGTAGCTGGTGCCTCGTTTCTCCGCAGAATGACGAATGATGGCTTAGTAGGTGCTTCCCAACTTCACAAAAATTGTGATTTATGGAGTAGTGGATACCTTTCTAGTGTACTTGTATTGTAGCCCCAAGAGAGCTTACAGCGGGCTCTAGAAACGCCGCTCTTCCAGCTTTCGCTGTGACTGTGCTGCGGTTTCACCGCAGGCCTGGCATTTTTCTTTTTTGCCGAAAAATTCTACTTGCGTTCACTTTTGAGATCTCTCACATAGGTTTTCCAATTCAGCAGGGGTCAAACTGTGATTACTCACTCCAAATACAATTTTTAAGGACTTCAGCTCTCCTGTAAGCGGAATCATTCAGAAATGCATTTATATTTTACGCTTTTTTATTCGTGTATTCGTGTAAGCTTTTTCTAAGTCCACGTCATCCGTGCATAACCCGGTCTTCTAGTTTCGTGTCTGCACACTTGTGAACGCTGCCTGATAATGTCCTGCGCCTTCGTACACGTTATCGCCTGAATAAACTGCATGTTTGCGGAATTTTGAATAATTGAACCAACACTTGCCATGCATATGTGCTTTCCGAATGACGTACATCACTTTATTTAAAAAATGAAGCGGTTATGGGAGCTATATGATCAGATGCTGAGGCGCTCATCTTCAAAAGCAAAAAAAAAGATGTAGGGAGCTTTTTTGCGCCTTTCTATAACGTCAGTTTCTCTGAGCATTCTTTTACCAATCACGCAAAACGCACGTACGGATGTGGCCACTTCCACTTATACAATGCACTAAAAAGTCTCGGAACAGGCTGCGGGAATTTCACTCCAAACTGGGGCGCAGGAGTTCCCACCGTACGCAGAATTCATCGCCGATGATGTAGCTTCCACGTTCGAGATCTTCAATGTCGCAACCTGCGGGAAGAAAAGTGCTTAAAATGGTTGACTCGGTAGGTCTGGCACAAAATTCGCGGTCAGGTTTCCCGCCGAGGCTTTTCGAAAATTCGCGGTGTCTGCCTTGGGACGAGTCCACGAAGGTGACCTTAACTTCATGGTTGAATGGCCATTGGAGGAACTCGTCAATCACTCCCTTGTTCAACTGCATAAGCGCGTGCACTGACAGAGAGCTCTCATTTTTCTTCAGATACACGCCTGGAGAGATGCAGTATCCACACAGGTATACTGGATCGCTGAAGTATGTGGCCCATCCTTGCATATTTGCATTATCCCTCAGTGACTTCAATTCCTTGACACAAAACTCATAGCATGTAACATTTAGGGTGCTGTACCCAAGAAGGCGATCCTTTTGCCCGTCTGTTACGCTTTCCGTTTCCTTGTATTTTGTGGCAGCAATGCGGTCAGCATTTTCAGCGATCTTTTGGCAGATCGTGTTGGTTGCGCGCTCCAGCGCCTTCCCGAGTGCGCGTTCGAAGGCGCTGACACTTTGTGAAACCATTTTCAGTAGGTCGCTGTCGCGGGAAATATGACGTACAAGAGCCGCACTGTTAATGTCCAGTTTTTCAAGGCATTTCTTTGTTGCATGCTCAGAAGCTTCTCCCACTTTTTTATTCACAGCGTTTACGCGCTGTGAAATTTGGTTAAGCTTCTCATCTAGAGCGACTTTTACTTCATTAACTTGCATAACAGTGGCGATCACACTTTCACTGGTTGCTAACGCTTGCGTTTCAGATGACTGCATCACTGTCTCTCTTAAGACATTCATGGAGTGCGAAAGCTCATTTAGCTTATCGCACTGAGAGATGTCACGTACAACTTGATGAAAGCCAGCCCTCACTTCTGCCACGTGCTTTTCCAATATTGTCTCGAAAGTCGCAAGCATGGCTTCCCTAGATGACGTGTCATGTGGCGTCAAGTTTTCCGCCATGCTGTGCGTTGTAGAAGTGCTGCAGTCATCGCTTCTCAGGTGCGCACACACCTTACTGCGAAGGATGAGAGCTGAGCATTTCGGGCACCGTGTGGAGTGATGAACACAGTCTTCGAAAAAGTGCTTGTTAATTTCTGAAGCCGCCATGTCCATCTCGCAGCCATTGTCTTCATTCCAGCACTTTACCTGCAACACAAAAGCAAAATATTCCCTTGCTATAGTATCAAACACCTGCTGCAACTTTGCTGCGAAATAATCCGAAAGAATTCTGGAAATATATTACCCAAAACGACGTAGACCATTTTCATTAGTTGATGACGGGGGGGTCAGCGAGGCGCGAGCCCCCCACCCCACCACTGCTGAAAAAAAGTTAGGGGGGCGGAGCCCCCCACTTTCGACAATGGTGATTGTCAGCTGCAGACTAGGAAACTAACAAGTGAGGCAAAGTTTTACTTGAACGCAGTAATCACATAACTATGTACTAAAATTTGTCCTACGAATCTGGTGTGACGACTGTACTCCGTGTTTCATGGCCACTAAAATCCCTCTATCTAATGACCACGCACTGTAGGCTCTCTGCGGTGCGGGCTGCCTATGCGGCGCCTTGTGCTCGAGCATTGCAGATGAGGCTACCACTTAGCAGGGGCTGTAATGATTTTATTTTGTTCTGCCTGACCTGAAACTTACTTAATCCGCGACGCAAATATGGGCGAGAACCAGTAAACGTTTCATAGGCCATCAAATGTTCTTCCTGTTTCAGGAAATTTACTTTCTTTCAGAACGAACAGCATCGCCGCTAACCCATATTCAAGCTGCTGCGAGTTGATGACTGTGCAGAAGTGTCGAGTATTTTAGTTGTGCCGAGCTAGGATAGATAAAAAAGGTTCCCGCTTTAGTCTCGGATTAACCTGCTTCGCCTTGCTTATCATAAGGTAGCCTGCTGCGATCGCGGCGACTTGTGAGAAAGCGATAAATGAGGCAGTGTTCTCGAGCACATTCGGAAGCCCACCTTTAAAGTATGCCCCATAACTTGATTTACCAGACCAGGGAGATGATTAGCGTCCACGGTTTTCTGCACTAAGACGACTGCCCACCTGCAAAGGATTGTGTTTGTTCCTAATTATGTTTATTTCTCTCTCTGCCTCTCTCTCAGCTAGGATGAGTTTACAGAGAGTTGTATACGCGCAAAAAACAGCTCAACATCGTTATGCTACATCTGAAAGTATCTATTATCGCATATGAATCCTTCTCACCAGCTGCAATAAGTAGCCTCTGCCAATGTGATTGGCGAGCAGCCTTCTTGAATTAGGTTCATAATGAGACATTTTCTGGCTATACGAAAAAAAAATTTGTTATTGTTCAGCATAGTAATGTGCTGTTTATTGTGCACACCTCATTTTAACGCCGCGAGTTTTCGCAGGCGTCCCGTAACAGTACAAAGAACTTTCTAAGTAGTAACTGCAGGTTGAAAAAATTCGGCAGATCCCACGCGTTGTGGGAATCGGTTTCATGCGAAGCAGTCAACGAGTACTTCTAGGCTGTATTTTATGGCTTTGAACCAAGCGTTACGAGGAGGATCGACGTGTTTTTGTAATGTAGTAGCTGTGTACACATCGTGGGCTTACCAGGGAGCTCGACAACACTGGTGACTTAAGGTGCGACGTAACGTCAGCCCTCACGATAGAGTACATGCGTCAGTATTACCGAAACTAAGTGCACTTTACGGTGCAATCGTGTGAATACCATACGTAATATATTCCTCGGGCGTCGAGCAATGCTCCAATATAGCTTGCTGAATTATAAGAATACAAATGTAATGTTTATTAGACTACTGTAAAAGTGGAGCCAACACTGGAGCAACAGACGTTAATCTGATATGATGCCTGTATCCTAGGAAGACATATGTAGTGTTTATTGCTTTCTTGTAATGTAAAATTAGATAGCGAGCACCACAACCACAATTGAGGTTGCACCGACATTACGCCTGTATAGACTATTTTTCCAAACCAGTTTACGGATCTGGCGTGGCTCAGTGGTAGAATACCTGATTGCCACGCAGAATGCTTGGGTTCGATTCCTGCTCGGATCCTAATTTTCATTCTTTCCATTCGACGGGTCAACGCTGCCGATGTCGGTTTTTCTTAACGTTCTCGCATTTAAATTACCAGTGTCTGTTCTCGCCGTTCCTGAGTAGATATAAACTGTCAGTCGCCTGTGACGCATACTCGTACACCGCGGCCCGTGGTAAACGGGTATGTGCCCACGTGTCTGGAGGAAAGGGTTTGACGACGTACTCGACAGTATTTTCACGTTATTCATGCCATGACCCGACAGTCATATTCGTGAAATCCTCTTACCCGCCCATGCTAATTTGGGTCCACACCAAGTAAGGAGGCGACCATGAGAGCACCCAGACGTAGGCGGCTAGATAGATAGATAGATAGATACGTAGATAGAAACGCTCAAAAAAAGTGCTAAAGGTTTGCTAAGAAATGCTTCGCATTTTAAAAAACAACAAATAGGCGCTCCTAGAACCACAGGACACGAGAACTGTTTAGTACCGCGATGGCGCACAACTTACGGGAAACAATCACTGGCTTTCAATGTACCGTATCTTTTAAAGAAATATATGAAGCAGGGTAATTGATTTTAACAATGCTTGTAAAAGAAAAGTTGCGCGAATAATAACTCTACTAAACAGTCTTATCTGTTCTTACTGCTACACACTTCTTTCATTGTACAATGTAATAATTTTTTTAATATTTGTGTTCTAACATTATATCCATATAAACCTGTTTAAAGCCAGCATGTTTGAGTGCACGTATGATGATCCGACGTCATTATTTTTAGCGTACTTTTTCCGTTTATGTATGCGCGTGTATACAGTGTATATATGTATGTCATATGTTTACCGATATTCTATGTCCTTACTTTGTTGTTGTTTTTACTACTTTAAACATGCTTTATTTATTACTTGCGCTTATGCTGCCTAGAAATGTATGTATACGCTACGTTGTGCATGGCCCTCCCAGCGCCTCCTCTATTTTTCTATACCTTGGCGAAGGAGCGGAGCGCAATGGGAACCGACCGTCGGCGTTAGTGCAGAATTTAGCCGCCGGGCGCCGCCACCGTAGTAGACCCACCGACGCGTCTTCGCTCGCGCAAACGAATGCCGGGGCTACATTCGAAGCTGCTGCATGTATGGTTCAGTTATCGGCTGTATTCGCGCTGGTTAAAGTATAATCAAAACTTGTAAACGGGAATCATGAAGCGCTTGTCGTTGTGGGCATCCAGCCCATTTCAAAGGCGTGTGTCGTTCGCGGCTATTTGATCGAGATGCTCGCGCGTTGTCTGCTGGGCGCACACCAGAGAGCGCATGCCAGTGATGCGCGGAAGATTGTCACCGTTACGTTCGCTTGAGTGATAGTCAGTTTATGACTGTCTGAAAGCGGAATATTTGAAAGCAGCATTTGCCAGGAGCTAATACTGAAAGCTTTGGCGCTTAAAGTTCCCCGATGCGTGCTACCGCCTGCTGGTGTAGCACACTACACTCAAGCCTGGAGTTCATGCGCTAAATAGCACGAAATGTCACTAGACTGCTTCCAGGGATATACGTGATCACCCGTTCTCTTCCCAAAGCTTTTGAGAATTACATTTGTTGCCACCGAGAGAAAGCAACAGTTGGTGCCAGAAAATGCAGAACTATGCGAAGTGATTCCACCATTTCAGAGCTTAAAGCAGTTAAATCGTGGAGGTACGAAAAACAAACATAATTCAGCTGCATATGCCGCGCGCTTCCTGCAACGCTGGCCGATGTGTGTGAACAGACGCTGTTGTTCAAGTCTAAAGTTGTAGTGCCGACTCTCAACTTGGGCCAATGTGATAGGTGTGAAAAATGAGGCCTCTTGTCACTTGCTTGAGCTCGTCTTTGTTTTTGTCGACGAATTGTTGTAACCTCAGTATCTGGCTCCTCAACTCTCTTTTATCTTCCATCTGGCCTTTTCGGTAGTGAACAAAGTAGAGGCCGAATGGCTGTCGACCTGGACGCTTTTGTCTCATGGGGCAACCTGCCCAGCGTTTTGCACTCATTTATTGTGACACTGTACATAATGAATGTCGGTTGTTTCGCCGGTCATGTGGTGTGCATGGGCTCCGATTCTTCAGCTTCGGGACCTATAGTCAGCGCTGCATGCACATGGCGGCGATCGCGAGGCAGCGTTGCTACTGGTACTACATGCATTGGTTGACTGTTTGGACGCAGCATGGTTACGTTTAGGGATATTTGCCATGCTTGGTTCAGTTGTTACCTTGGGCTGCAAACGTGAAGGGTAGTCTGCAAAGAGTGACGCTACTGCATCCTTCTTAAGCTTCCGCTTGCTATATTCTATGAAATCTTCGCGTCGTAAACGACGGCTGCATATTCTAGTGTAGCTTCAAGGTGTATTAGGAGACCAATTATCCCGCCTAATTACTGCAAGCCACCTCTACCGAACACTAGCGGCAGCTGGAATTTCATGGAATGCCAGCCGAACAGTGTATTAAGGCGAAAGCCTTAGATGCCTCATCAAACGCGAAAATTGACCGTCGGCGGCGTCAGCACGAGTGATGCAAAAAATAATTACGTGATGACGTATCAGATCATAAAATTTTGTGGCATCATCGTGACGTCACTTAACGTGACGTCGTCATATCACATCTTCGCTTGGTCCAAATGGGCCGATCCCGAAGGCAGTGCATGCCTCCGCTGATGCGCAGAAAGTTTGCACTGTCTCCGATCCTTGATGGATGGATGGATGGATGCGAAACTTCCTTGTAAGTCCTGAGGTGTTTGAGGCTTTAAGAAAACCACGTTAGGCGCAGAAATATCTCGGAGGGAGGCAGGGAATGTTCAATACATTGACTGGAAGAAAAAGAAAAGATGGCTTTCGCCTTTCAGTCGTCTTAGATGAATGCAAGGAACCCTGAGAGATTTGTTTTCTTTATAGGGAAATAAAAAAAAGACAATCGTTATTTCTTTCAGTTACATTTGCAGAGTGGAACACAACAGTATGACATACTAAGCCATTGGGGCGGTTGCAATAGCCTGAAATAGAAAATGAAACGCGAATACTATCAAACTCGAGTGCAAGTATCGAACCGGCAGCACGGCCTGACAGGCTGCCTGCGGAATACGCATGGCGGGGATGGAAAGACACGCGCACATGCGGCATCTGCATTCTTTGATGTTTAGCATTTATTTTCAAGTGGTTATAGCCTGGATGATTGATGAAAAGACGACGTCATCCATGGCACAATCAAAGACCATCAAGAAATTTTTTTTTATTGCCATCACGGTTAGAGCGTGATAAAAACAGTGCCCCGCTATGTTCGCGTTTCTTTCCATCCCCCTGTACCTGTGAACGCCTGCAAGAAGCACAAATGCATTTAAACTCGGATGCAAGCACGAATTCGTGAGCTTCGTGATACGAGCGGCCGTTCAGCGACAGCTTCCCGTAGTCTACTTGCACAGCTCCACCACGCGGCAGCGGCGAGCGGACGCGGAGCGCGTGCTCGACGGCCCGAGGAGAGTGTTCGCACAGGCACTGAAAAATAGAGGAGGCGCTGGGCCCTCCAGGCACCTTCAAGCTGCATTTCGCCGCTTCTCGCCTGGGGTAACACCTATTATTTTGGATATAAACTTTCTTGATTCATGAAGGATGCGATATTATGGCACACCGAAAATTTTTTGACGAATAGCGAAGAACAAATGACCAGCAATCTGCCGTATTGAAGATAGTGTATTGTTTGTTTGTTTTTTGACGTAGTCGTGCGTAAGTGGTCATTACGCGGTGGATCCCTTACGCGTCCAAGAGAACACACTTTTGGGCTAGTGGGTTTGTTACGTTCATTGAAGCCATTGCGCTGTTAAGACAGGGACCACAGAAAGATGACGGGACGTGCGCTTCGTCCCCTCCCCTTTGTGTGGTCCCGGTCTTATCAGCGCTGTGGCTTCAATAGACAGGCCTAGGGACGTTCGAAATGGGAAGCGATCTCAAAAACTACGCTAAGTTATCCGTAACACCGTGTAGTCGACGCTACCTGAAAGCAAACGAAGCCATTTCGCACAGTCGTTTGCTACGAAAGAAGTAAATCCGTCCACATCAACGCTAAATTGAGTTCGAAGCGGGCGTCCAAAACCGCCGCCATGTTTTACGTACACTACGTTAACCACGCAAACACGGTAACGCTAAATCTGAAAAATAGCGTGCGTACGGTAAACGCTACGGGTCACTTACGGTACTGCGCATGCGCATTTCGGTCCCGCTATTCCGTTAAGCCCGCTAAACTATAACTGTCTAATGAACCCTTACGCGTCATTTGTTGCTTCGTGTTACGAGCAGGTGCTGTGAGCATGACCCAGAAAATTTCGACCAATCATTAACAGCTAACGACCCATACGGACGGAAGGAAACAATGCGGGTAGTTTAACGTTATATTCGCCCACAGTTTTTTCAAAAAAAATATGAGCTTCCACAGTTTGCGTAGACGTATTTACTTGGAGGCGCCGGAGGGGACGAGCAAAGGGCTACTTAACCTCTTTTCCCTCCACCCCCCGCCTAAGCTGGGAAAAGAAGGGCAAGGAACGACACCTACTATATAAATTCGTGGTCAGTCATAATCTTATATGCACAACCAGTTCAATGTGGTTTCCATAAAATTTTATCGACCGACCTTGGTCTTCTTCACAAAGGCTTGATATTATAGGGCTCTTGTTGTAAAAAAAAATCGCACTCGGTTTATTCTGAAGACTTCTGGGAAGTACCTTGCTTTTAAAGCCACATGTTTTGTTTAATAATACAATATGAGGTTTTACGTCCCAAAAACCACGCTATGATTTTGAGGCACGCCTTAGCGCAGGGCTCCGGAAATCTTGACCGTCTGGTGTTCTTTTACGTCCACTGTCATCGCACAAGTCACGGGGCTTGTTACAAAGCCATTGCCACGCTTTGTTCCAGCTGTCCGTAGAAAAACATGTCAGGCTTTCGGGACACTGGGCAAACCACCCCCCCTTGAGTTCCTTGATTTCAGACAACAGTTTTAAAAAGCAAAATATCTCTTTGTAAGTAAAATATTACGGTCAAATTGAGAGCAAATGTGGTTATCTCTCCCTCTCATATATATATATATATATATATATATATATATGTATGTAGAGGGTGCCCTAGCTATCTTTAGCCAAGGGTTAAAAATTAGAATATTAAAGGCAGGTGAGTGAAATCAGTTGCAAAATGCTGACAGCCAGCCTGCATACTACAGACAATTTTTTGTTTTGTCATTACATAATTTGTTAGGATTATTTAACTAAATTGCTAAATGTCGACTTTAGGCAAGAAATGTTGCTTGCAAAGTTCGAGAGCTTCTTCAGAAACCCCAATTGCATTATTTGCGATAAATAAAATCTCACGTATACCATTTTTTCCAAGCTGCAAAGACAGCCCGCGAAATACAAAAAGAACCACGCAACTAGCGCATTCGCGCACCGCGAAAATGCTGCCCTAAGCCGTGCTTTGTGCGAACGAAATCAGCTGCGGCCGCGACTCGCTGTCTCCGATGCAGCGGTAGGCCGATAAGTTAACGGTGGTTCCTTGGCCCGCGCTCGCTACAACCTGCACGTCACGCGCGCCAACTGGCTGGCAACGGGCCAAGAAACCACCGCCCACTTATCGGCCTACCGCTGCAACGGAGACGGCGAGTCCCGGCCGCAGCTGGTTTCGTTCGCTCAAACCACGGCTGAGGGCAGCAATCTTGCGGCGCGCGAATGCGCTAGTCACGTGTTTCTTTTTGTATTTCGCGGGCTTTCTTTGCAGCTTGGAAAAAATGTTGCAGTGGCTTAACTCGGTTATGCCAGGATAACGTAGCGTTAGCAAAGGTTCAGCTGATTGTTCTTAGCTTTTCTGATTGTCTAGGATTAGCTTGATTATCATGCTTACTGCTGCTCCAATGACACACACATGGTATACATATTATGTGGCACATGTATATTTATTTTGCCAGGCAACTACTTCGGGATCCGATAAGTTAAGCTTTCTCCGCTCTTCTGTGCCGTTGAGCAGCATTTGCGCTCTCCTTCTCCATGGCTAAACAACACTGGCAAACGCCAGTCAGAGGGGCTATCAAGCGGCTCCAGCGCAGTGTCAGACGGTGACTGCACAGAGAAGGCGAATAGCTGCGCGCGCGCCGGCGCCAGTACGTCTATCTCGGCTACGACGTCACTCCTCTGGAAAGCGCAGACCGGCGGCACCGAGTCGCGCGCGGCAGCGGCGGAGTGCGCCGGAGGTGCCGGCTCCGATGCGCCAGCTGTGCGACATCAGTGATCCTCGCGCATGCGCAGCACGGCTCTTGAGGAACCACGCGAAACTGGCTCGGCTATAGGCCAGTGTTGATAACGCTACAAAAATGGTATACGTGAGACTTTCTTTATCGGAAATATATGCAACTGGGGTTTCTGAAGACTCTTTCGAACACTTTGCAAGTCCCATTTCTTGCCTAAAGTCAATATTTAGCAATTTAGTTGAATAATACTAATAAATAAATTTGTGAATTACCAAACAAAAATTGTCTGTTGTGCGGAAGGTGACTGTCAGTAATTTGCAACTGATTTCGCTCGCCTGCCTCTAATATTGTATTTTTTAGCCCTTGGCTAAATATAGCTGGGACATCCGGTGTATGTATGTATATATACGGTGGACAGGGTCAGCGACGCTTACATGCTCCATCCCCCACTCGCGAACGCGTTGGTACGCCACTGTCGCTACTTCAGAAAAAGTGAAAAATCAAGGCACTAGCGTTTCCTACTTGCGAAGTAAAACATTGCATCCCTCCATCGTCGCGAGGAAGCTTTACGAAAGAGCTCGCGGTGCACACGCTATGTACAGTCCATTTGCTCTGTACAGCCGTCATTTTTATGAATGAAAGGGAACACGTGAGCGCGTAACCGCGCATGTGGCTCGGAGCAGTGGCGAAATGTGAAAATAAAAAGAGAGTTATGTCATTCATTCTATTTCCGACACTGCCGTCACGAATGTGTTTCTCTTTATCTTACTATTTCTTCTTGATATCCATCTTTTGTTGGGCTAGTTAAGCGAACAAGGATTGTCTTCGATAAAGATTTTTGCTATCACACCTTCGGATTGTTGCTATCAAAGAAACATCCGTGATGAAAAAATAAGAAAGACTGCAAGAACGCGTTCAGGCAATCCAAGAAATGGCACCGCTCTTTGTTTTTATTTTCACACTTCGCCACTGCGAAGCGACGCATGTGCGGTATGAGGCCATGTACCACGCGTGTTCCCATTCATAAAAATGACGCCTCTACGTTCTCATTTCGCTCTTTTCACGTGCAAGAATGTCGGGCCTTTTACGCGCACATGAAACCCTGTATGGCGTCTGCGTCTTCACGCAAGCATCCCTACAGCCTTCTGGCTCTCCCGTCTACTCGCCTCACAATATTGCCTCAATATTCACTCAGAAAAGCAGCAGACGCAAATGGTATGAAATGCTTGCGCCACGCAGCCATCACTTTACAGAGCGCTACGCATGCGCGCCAAACAGGACTAATTTGCGTAGAAGTACGTGTCCACAAGCTCCGCTCCCGCAGAATTCCCGTCGTTACCAAGAAGAGGCTGCAACAGGCCATGGAACCCTACCCTACCGCATCGCTTAGGCAAGTGACAAAAAGAGATTCGTACCTTCCGCTTGAGCAGGTTCTCCAGAGGAAAATCTGTCCATCCAACGTCTTCTTCACGAAACGGGTCACCGTCGAGCGGACAGGCGTGTACTTTGTCGCACACGCACTGCTCGTAGCAGGTATTGCACAGCACGTGTCGACACGGGAGAAAGACGGACACCCTTGGTACCACGCCACAGGCGTTGCATATTCTGTGCGCCGGTATGGAATCGACGAAGTGAAGAGGCCTCCAGTCCAGTTCCTTCGAGAACCCAAACAGCGTATACCACTGGCCCTGAAGACCCGTAAAACGCGGCACAGCCATCGACAAACACCGCGCCAAATGACTCGCGTAATCCGGCAATCTTGAAGCCTACAAAACCTTCCACTTCAGTGCGTGCAAACCATGTGCGAACTGCGAACGGCCCGCTCCGCCAGGCTCCGCTCTGCGCGGCGTTGGCTGCGACACCTGACGGTGGCTGCCAGTTCCGAGACTGTGTGGACGTGGCCTCCGCAATTAGCTCCGGTAGGGCGGCTATAATCGCGGACAACTTTTCTTGGCAATGAAGGGAAGGCTAGAGAGCCGAACTACGCGTGTGCTACCGCTGAAGATTATAGTCGCACAATTGCGTCCGTATTTTCTGCGTGAGAATAAAAACAACATTACTTTATTTTCTACAAGGCGCTCTTTGAGAAGAGGGTCAGTGCGCACCAAGGAGATATTTATATTTGTTTTGCTTTATGCAGTGTCGTTTCGCGTTTTCGCACCTGTAAAACGTCGCACCTTTTACGTGCACCTCACAGTCGAAATGGCGTCATCGTCTTCAGGAGAGCCCTCGTCACCCTCACGAGACGTCACCCTCCAGCTTTTCCGACGACTCGCCGAGGGAGCTTGTGACGAATTTCACTAAAAAATGGCTGTGGAAGCCTGTGACGGCCGCTCGAATAATGAAATGGCCGTCACAGGAGATACGGAAGGTTCACAAACCAAAACTACATTCGAAACGCGCGCCGAACCGGACTACTTCGCGCAGCAGTACATGTGCAGTAGCTCTGCTCCCGTAGCCTTTCCTTCATTGCCAAGAAAAGTTGTCCGCGAGTATAGCTCCCGCAGTGCTGCCGGAGCTAATCGTTCCGAAGCGTTGACAAACAGTGTAGAAAAAGAGCTAGGAGGCTCAGCAGTAAATATACGTCTGTCAGTGTAAACGATATGACAACTAAGAGTTATGCGGAAAGTCGGAGAGGATTTTGCTGGATGGCAGCAATAGAAAAAAAACCGGCTCTGAGTAACCACTGAAAGGGCAAGAACGAAATAAGAAAGCAGGGATTTTATCATAATTCAAAGCAGGGGCGTAGCCAGAAGTGTTTTTCGGGGGGGGGGCGGAGGGTTCAACCATACTTTTTGTATGTTCGTGCGTGCGTTTGTACGTGTACGTGCATATATACGCAAGCAAAATTGAAAATTTTCGGAAGGTTTGAACCCCCCAACCCCCCCCCCCCCTTTGCTACGCCCTGATTCAAAGGGGAAGCGCTTTACTGTATGAAGCGAGGTCGTGTTGCAATGGAACGCGTAGTCATAAAGCGAGATTCAGTAAAGAAGAACAATGCACATGCTGTGGAGAAGCTAAGGAAACGACGGAGTATGTTCTGATTGAATGCGGAGATATCGACCCAGGTGTACGTTTGGGCACGACCCTGCATGAAGCATTGGGTTTTAGGGACAACAATGCAAAGCTGAACACGTTCGTGATAAAAATGAGAGAGAAAGATTAGAGAGAACGGACGAAAATAAATAGTGGAAAAATAAGGACATTCCACCGGTGGGGGGAGGGGGGGGGGAGATCTGGGCTGTGAATTTTTTCGTTCTATAGTAAGATCGATTTAATCGAAGTAGACAAGGTATTAGGCCAACATACAACAAAGGCTTTTATTTTTTTATTTTTTTGCTTTCGAGTCTGGTGGCACACATGTTGCCATAGCATCTATCCGTGGAGGCCACGGTGGCAGCCTAACGGACATGCAGAGCTGCTTTTTTTAAGATTTGGCGACGACGATAGCTAGTGGTCCCACTCTGGCGGCATGCGCTTCGCATTTTAGCCATTGTTTACTGACGCACTGTGTTTTATGCGGTCACTTGATAGATATGAATTGAGTTGCATTAGAAAGCTTACATTCTTTGCTTTCTAATGAGGTCCATAGTATTATCGCCTAATCTGAAGCGTTATCTGATGGCAATGAAAACATTGGAAACATCAAACAGCGTTTTTTTTTTCATTTACAAGCCAAGCCTCTGTGCTACGGCGCACGTGTTCAACAAAACGAAATAAAATTTACTTTGTGTCACAAACGAGCGCGTCAATAAAGCGTGCGCGCAGCCACTTTCAAACGGCAGCGGGATAGCACGGCGCCAGCCGCTCGCCCAAGAAGCGCGAACCACGAAAAAACAAGTATTAAAAGACGCCGGCGCGGAGCTCCCCCCTCACCTACCCGAGCCGGACGCAGAAAACCAGATAAAACGCCCGGCAAATTGTAGAACCATCTATAGAGGGAAAGCATGACGCGACGCCGAGCGACGCCGCCGCGAGTAGAACCGGCGAGAGAAATCTCGCACTTTTCCTAGGCTTGGCTGTGCTGCCCGCCGAAGAACCCTCCCAACGCTTCTGGAACCCGGGGGAGACGGGATAAAAACGTGCATCGACGACCAGTCAAGGAGTCAGTCGGTCCGGAGATGGTAAAGTTATGCTGGGTGTGGCTCCGTCAGCCAAAGAAGACGTGTTTATGATGTTGTGCGGACAGTCGATCGTCGATCTGAAAGAATCGGATGACGACGCCGTATCAGCAGTGGCAAGTTACGTGAGTGTTTCCTGGAAGAGGAACATTCGGGACCTGACGACCGACGACGGGAGGAACACAACGACGATCAACGCTGGAGTTAGCGTGAGTGTTTCCTGGAAGAGAAGCATTCAAGTACCGTCCAAGAATTGTGGGCTGGATACGCTGTTGAATATTCAGGACTTTAGCTGTTCTTGAATTGTTGTAATGCATCAGATTGCATTTGTAGCGCGTGATCTGTTCGTTTAGTTCCTGTTGTGTTAACACCATCCGAGTTATATTATGAAGTTGTAACTGGTATCAGCCGAGTGTGCATGTGTTTTTAATTTTTGTACTGCCTTAACTGAGAATATGTTTCGTTTGTGTTATCGACTCTCGGCTCTGACTCGGTCTTTGGACCACAACCGGCGTTCGCTGGCGCACTAAAAGGACCAACTCTAAATTGTCCACGCTTTCATGGTGCGTTTCGGGGGGCCGATACGTCCGCCCTTGGAATCCGCCTGGGGATGGCCAACCGGAATAACGGGATTAGTGATACAGTGCCTTTTAATGAAGTGTTATGCAAGGTGTCTGTGAAGAGATATCGCGTGAGAAGCCATTAGAAATTGATGTAGGCTGAATATTATTGGTCAAAACAGAATTTTCTGGGTGAATTTTTTTTTAATGCGAAGCATTTCTTAGCGAACATCTGCGACTTTGAGCGTATCTATCTATCTATCTATCTATCTATCTATCTATCTATCTATCTATCTATCTATCTATCTATCTATCTATCTATCTATCTATCTATCTATCTATCTATCTATCTATCTATCTATCTATCTATCTATCTATCTAGCCGCCTACGAATTTGTACTCTCCTGGTCGCTTGGTTATCGCATGTACACCAAAATTGGTTTGGCGTAACATGACTGTATGACGAACATAAATGACAAGTCATAACACGAAAATCATGACACGCATGTCATGTACAGCATGCCACGCTCATGGGGCGCTGGCGACCGTTTCGCTAGCTTGATCTACCCCGAAATTGGTATTGCGCGACGTGACTGTGTGACGAACATTAGAACACGAGTTAACATGAAAATCATGACAAGCATGCATATCATGTACAGCATGACTTACGTGCCACGCTCATGGGGCGCTGGCGGCCGTTTCGCTAGATTTATATGCACCAAAATTGGTATAGCGTAACATGACTGTATGACGAACATAAATGACATGTCATAACACGAAAGTCATGACACGCATGTCATGTACAGCATGACTTACGTGCCATGCTCATGGGGCGCTGGCGGCCGTTTCGCTAGCTTGATCTACCCCGAAATTTGTATTGCGCGACGTGACTGTGTGACGAACATAAAAACACGAGTTAACATGAAAATCATGACACGCATGTCATGTGCAGCATGACTTACGTGCCACGCTCATGGGGCGCTGGCGGCCGTTTCGATAGCTTGATCTACCCCGAAATTGGTATTGCGCGACGTGACTGTGTGACAAACATAAAAACACGAGTTAACATGAAACTCATGACACGCAGGTCATGTACAGCATGACTTACGTGCTACGCTCATGGGGCGCTGGCGGCCGTTTTGCTAGCTTGATCTACCCCGAAATTGGTATTGCGCGACGTTACTGTGTGACGAACACAAATAATAGGAGTTAACATGAAAACCATCACACGCATTTTCCTCATTGATATACAAGACGATGTATGCAGCTCTTTGCTGGCTTCTTCGCATTACATCGATTCCCATAACGCGTGGGATCTGCCGGCTTTTTTTCTTTAGAATGTAGGACAACATTTATTGCGTTTGTAGACGACAATGTACGTTATGTCTACGCAAAGTTGTTTTGTGTTCTGATGAACAGTTCATGCAATAATATTACTTGAATTCGGTAACATATAACTCTACTTGGTCACGCATTACCGACAAAGAGAGAAAACTATCCAAACCGAAATTCTGAGATCCACAATAATGCAGCAGGAAGCCCTTCTCTAGAATTTTATGATGTGAAAATTGTCTTGCGTTTATTAAGGAATCTACAGGACAGCAGTGAATGTAGCTATTTTTTCTGCTGGCCAAGTCCCTGGAAATTGACGCTTTGTTATTTTACATGCCAATTCACAAGAAGTATTGCAAATTAGCAGAGCCATATGTTGTCTTGTAATTACTAGTACTCACTGACTTTACGAAGCAAAGCTTGAAAAGATTTTCAGTAAATAACGAATTTAGCAGGCGTTTTCGGAAGGGGCGCCATCTGGGGCAAAAAAAATAACGAGCTGTTTCTCGTCAGCTGCAACATTCGTCAAAAGCGGCGACACTAAACATTTCAAAGCCCGCAAAACACGCGTGAATTATTTCTACACTTTTGCTGCGCCGAGAGCGACCAGTAGCAGTTTGATGTGCTCTCGCTTCAAAAGCGGAGTCGGCGGAGTACGAAGAGAGTCACGTGACTTTTAAACATCAAATTCTCGATATTTGTTTTTATTTTGCTTCAGCCGGCGAGATGGGCGGCAGTGATAGCGACCATCTGTAGTTTACAATACTGATGTTGGCCGTGTGGGCTCCGTTTGTGTGAGTAGCGACGATAACGACTACCCGCTACATTTGTTCGATGCGTGGTTTCGAATGCTCTCGACGGCACGGCTCGCCACTAGACGGCGCAGACAGCAACTTCGGCGCGCGCTCCCGTGGTTCGTGTTCTTTTGCTCACAGGTGCACGTAATTGCATGCATGTGGGAATAATGGCAAAACACGCGACCGACACACTCACGCGTATTTTACTGCCGTCCCGCAGACAATACCGGGGCTTGGAATGTTTCTATCACATGGTATGTTCTTCCCCACTCGTCACCCGCTGAGCTGCTCCCCTGATTCGTGCCACAATTTCATGGCAGATCGAGTGGCGCTGCTCTCAGTGCTCTGCCCCCCACTCCTCAAGGACGACGCCTCTACTCCTGTTCTTTCAAACACACTTGCCTACAACCACGTCTTCAAAAAGCTTCAAAACACAGAAGAAAGAAAGCACTTTGCTTGGTACATCATGAGTGCATGCCAGCTAGCAAGCAGGTTAGGCTATTGTGCCAAGAAAAACTGCAGATAAAGTAAGATTCCAGAAATTTATTGGGCGCTTACTATTGTACACAGGTGACTATAAAAGCGTTTTTGAAGTGCACATGTGCACAGAACTTGCCCTTGCTTCCCCCTGTTTTGAAGGCTCCTGCGACAGTGCCTGTACACCTGCATTCGCCACGTGATGAGGTGACGTGTGAAGCCTGTTGAAGGGTAGGATTAGCAGCAAACAGTTGGCGAGTCCTTTCCCCGATCGCATCAAAAAGTTAGGTTGACTTCAAGCCACGTGTAACAAACAAAATGTCCCGCGTCCAGAAGTTCTGAAACGCGTGATTCCCAGTCTAGAGGTTGTCTTCTCGTTGAAAAATACGTTGTGCTTACCTTCGTAATAATTACACTGGCAGAATCGACACACCTCCACTTTATTCTTTGTTTTCTCGACTGATCACCTTGCCCTCTAAAAGGACTGATGTAACCGCCGTGCACTGCTTGTTGCTGAGCACGGCTACCAATCTCGCAGATAGCAGAAATAAAGCTTGGGCAGCGCGAAAAGTTAAACAGGTGCACAGTCTACGTTATATGGACTAATAACATCTAGAAAAGGCAAATTTAGCAACTGATCTGTTCACACAGCTTCTGCTAGTGTAGATCATGCGATATCTAATATTATGAAACACCCTTCACTGACCACAGGACGCGACGTAGCTGTGGCGCGCCGCCGGAGGTACCTGGAAAATTAGCCGTTTGCAGAACACACGAACGCACTCAAGCATATCCTTCATATGCACCTTTTCAGGGAAGGCTCACTGGGTGCCGTCATAATCCACTCTGAGTTTAGGAATATGCGTGACCCCCCCCCCCCTCAAAGTGGACTCACTCATCTGTCCGTACTTCAAACGCCCGAATAAAAAATGGGGTGCGGGGGGAAGGGCGTTGACTATTGCTGGAGATGCCCTTTAAAGGGACCGTCCAACACTGTTGAACCCCTCATTTTTTTACCCGGGGCTAACGTAGACTCAAGGATGCATGGATTAATGCAGCAAGAATGTCAGCGATAGGGGCACGCATTCCGAAGTTATTCCGTCCAGAAAACTCAAAATACAAGAAAAAAATTACACCATTTCCCGCTAAAGGGGACCATGAAGCGATGCGAAGCCGGAGCACTTGCACGATCACGTTCCGTTGGTGTTCGTTGGGCATGCTACCGACCTCGAGTCGTGGAACGCGAAGAGGAACGCTACGCGCGTCATGTCATCCCTCTAGCCTGGCCGTTAATTCTCGCAGGGAGAGCGGGGAACGCGCTCGACAGGCGCGCGAGAGGGGGCAGCGTAGGAAAGGAGAGAGAGGGGAGGGGACGCGCATGCGCTAGCGCTCATCGCGGCGTTGCGCAGGAGAGAATTTCGGCATGTCTAGTCCGCGTTTCAGAGGTAGAGTGGAGAGGGGGAGGGGAGAGGGGAAGGGAGAGGGAAAGTGAAGAGGGGGAAGGGGAGTGAGAAAGTGGATAGGGAAGTGGAGAGGGGGAAATGGGAGAGAGAATGGGAGAGGGGGAAAGGGGAGAGAGAGGTGGAGAGGATGAGTGGTGAGGGGGAGTGGAGAGGAGGTGTGCGGAGAGGGTACGCGCATGCGCAGTAAGGGTGGTCACGCCGCACACCACCACCGGTTTTAACTCCGCTATAAGATGCTTCCGCATCTAAAAAATGCCTACCCTCAACTCAATTTTTGCGGGACCACACAACAGACCACATTCCACTCGCCGTCACGATAAAGCGCGCGGCCAATGAAATGAGCCCGCACGCCATTGTTGCCTATTCAGTAGAATATATTGATGACGCCGTTGTCATAGCAACAAGCAATGTGTTGCCTGACCACGCCGTTTTGTTTACACAGTATGGCTCTTTTTGAAATGAGCCACCCTGACTAAAGTCCCTAGATTTTTCCCTCCTCTCTCAACCCCCTCTCACACGCAGTCGGCGTCAGCCGCCATGTTCTTCCTAAACTCCGAGGACGGAGAAACCGCGTGAGCCGTTCACGACTGTTAACGGCCGCATAAGTGCAGACAGTCAAATACGATCCCAAAGGGGCCTAATAACACTGTTGGGGCTCAACGCGCAACTTGTCGGCGTTAACCGAGTCCATCCGCAACATTTTTTTGGCGACACGTGCTACGTTTTATCGCACCGGCCTGTAAAAGGTGGCGATTTCTGAGCGATGTATTTACAATATAGCCACCCTGTGTTTCGCCCCCATATGGCAGAAACGTGTGTTCCGCCGCCTAGAATATTAGAGCAACGCATGCATTGCGCTAGCACGTTTCAGAAGACCCGACTCTTCGCATGCAATTTACGCCCAAAAATATCAGCACTTTTAAATGCATGCTCTTCACAGCGAAGACGTGAACACCATTTACTTACTTTTCTTACCCTACGGCTCACAGCGGCTGAAAAGATCGTCGTAAAACAACGTGACCAGCTATCTGCGCGTATTTAGGATGCTTTCAGCCATCACGCGAATCTGGAAGCTTTCTAAATCAAGATCAGTGGTTCTCAAATTGGGGACCGCGAAGCCATTTTTGGGGACCGCAAAACCTATCCTCGGAGTTCCTCGGAGTTCATATTTAGTCGAAAGCTTTGAAAGCAGGCACACAAACACATTACGAACACCCACTTAAGTAGTGAGTCTTATGTATTTTCTGTTAAAACATTGAGGTTATAATCAGGAGCAGGTAAAAGTCGCTTTGTTGATTGTCCGCGGGGACTTTACGGTAGCCATGGAAGTTTTCTAACCCTACAGTACATCGATATAAAATACTGCGCATTCGTGTAAGTGAGGTCGGTGTAACTGCTGGTCCCATCTTCAGAGAGCCAGTTATTTTGTCTGCTTGTGGTTAGCAATATATGAAAATATTATGTATATTTAGAAACTGCAGATACACTTAAACATGAAATTCGTAGGGCTACTTTCACTGTAAGCTATTGCAGAATAGCTTTCACATCGATTTTGCATACGTCATGAAAGCAGATCCTTGAAATTCTGCGATGGAAGGTACGCGCCGTATTGTTTCAGAAACGCAAATGATTCCAATACACGAGGCCATTCTTTAATACCACTAATGTGCGAGACAAAGCCTAATACCTTTAGATCTTTTTTCCTGCAAGGCGAGCTGTGAAGGCACCGCGGAGGATAGACCACGGTGCTATGAACGAAATGCACATCGCCCGAAGCGACAGTCGCGCTATTAATTATGCCGTAATGGATAGAGGTGAACACTGTATTAATTTCGGCCACATGGTATCCTTTGACGTGCGCGGATAAAGTAGAGCACAAAGTTTTTTTTATTAATCCCACTGAGCTTCTACCGGCAGTCTGCCACAGCGGCCTGAATCTAGCACGAGCCTTAGCGGAACATAGGCATCTATGTGCTGAAGTTGGAAAATACGCTTCGCGCTAATACTTTCTAAAAAGCGGTCGCAATAGATATGCATAATCAACGATCTTAAATGTGTCAAAACTGAGGCGCTTACACGGGAGTGCGAACGGCTGAAACAGAACGCTGTCTCACCTGGTTTGGAGGAAAAGTGGTACGTTTGTCTTTCAACGGTTCTGTGAATCGGAAAACAGGCAACTTACCCGCACAGCTTGCTGGACTTCATAGGCTTGAAGTTCTTCCGCCCTATTCTGCGCAGCCACGTTTCACACCTTGTCCTGTCGTGCTTTCCAAGAGGCACAGAAAAGAGCGCCAACCCTTTTCCCGACTGGGTAGAGCACCCGTAGGCACAACAAAAAGGCATTTACGAGAACGCTCGTGTCGACCACAGCAAATCCTTTACACAGGTAGAAGACAGCGGCAAAAAGCATGCGCAATCCCCCGCGCTGCAGCGTGCATGCGCCTGGAGGTCCGCGACTCTATCCGACTCTACCGCACGAGGCAAACGGCCGAACCAGCGTTAGGATAGTAGGGTGGCTAGTTAGGAAGAACATGGCTACCGAAAGCCGTTTTTAACCGGAAACGAGCAGCACCCAATCACATTCGCCGACGGCGCATCGATGGTTTTCGCTACTTAAGAAGAACAGGGAAAAATCTAGGGACTTTACCCCCCGCGCGCTCCTAGCGCCGCCGCGCGGCACCGGCGGCGACATAGCAAGCTCCCCCACGGCCGGTCTAGAGGCGCGCGCTCGCGAGGCGCGCGCTCGCTCCTTCCCTTACGGCCTGAGCAGCCGCCGGGAGTACAATGGAACTTTTTCTATACAGTCACGACGGCGCGCTCCGCGTGAGGGCGTCGCCAGCCAACCGCCCAAAGCGCGTTTCGCCGCATGCGCTTCGTGTTGTAAACCAGCTGTGCCCGGCCAATTTCTCGTGCTAATTACTTCTTTCGGTTGTAGCAAGCGGTGAAGGAAGTACAGGTGCGTGTGGGGACAGTCTGCCTTTCTCGGCACTCGGCAATAGAAGACGGAACGCAGCGCTACTAGCAACAACAATATATTTTAAGACCCGACCACCTTATATTCGATGGAGGCGAAAATGCCTGAGGCCCGTGTGCTTAGATTTAGGTGCACGTTAGAGAACCCCAGCTGCCACAGCAGTGCATTTTTGGTGGGCCACGCATATTTACAACGTCACAGGGGGGATTACCCATCTAACCTGGAAGGGACGAATGTAATGCGTGCAGTGCAAGTATTCTCGCTCCAAGTCATTGGCGCACTGGAACATCTGCGAAACTTGAGGGGCAACTCCTCTATTGTTCTATTCAAGGATGCAGCATCCACAATCAACTTCATGAAAGCCATAAAGAGATAGTTCGACATTCACAACACTACGTACAGTGGAAATGACTGCAAACTTCCCATCTCAAAGCAGGACGACAGCCGATTGCTGTGGCTGGAAAATGAATTTTCAGGCTACATTAAGCGCACCCAGGATTCTTCTGTCACCGCTGGCGTAGGAAACTTTACAGACGAGACGTACACTGCCCTGCATTTCACCACAAAATCCACAGTGGAGACAGTCCAATTTCTTCTGAGAAAAGGAGTAAACTATGTGCTCACGAAGAAATTTAACAGTGATCCTATAGAGGCAATGTTTGGAAAATTGAGGGCAATGTGCGGGGGCAATGACGCGCTAGACGCAAGAGCCGTCACAGCTGCTTTGACTCACATTGTCAAGGAAAAGGCGCTACCTTCAAAATACATGGGCATTCGCGACGAAAACATTGAAGAAGCGGCGATGTCTATTTCGGAAGATGTTATTGAGGAACTTGAAGCTCTGCGAGAACCTCCTCGCAAACCACTAACTCTGTTGCCTATTCAGGCTTGGTGTATGTAGGTGGTTACATTGCCAAACTCATCACTGACGTCGGTTGCGAAACATGTGCCATGCTAGTGACGACAAACAAAACGAGCAGTCCTTTGTATCATCTTCTCCGTCAGCAAGAAGCCTATGATCTACACTACCCAAAGCCGGAGTTACTATCAATGCTGGACACAATTGTGACGTTCTTCGAGAAAGCAGTCAAATATCTTCCTCGAACGAAAATCCTCGAGACTCTGCAATTGAATGTTGAGCCATACCTTGAAGATTCGCCACTTCTGGACTGTCCGGAAGGTGTGGACAAGAGTCACGCGAGAGTGCTGGCTCATATTTTTTCTGAGAAGTTTCTCCGGATTCTTCTTATTAACTACACAAAAAAGTTAACAGATCAGAATGACAGGCCTTCCGGTTTTATTCACAAGCTCCCGCGGAAGCATATCAGGCTGTGACAGACTTGACTCCTTTAAACTGTGATCGTCACTACAGTGTATTACCAGCAGTGATATTTTTTTTCGGTTCTCCATGCGCATATTGTTGTAGTACCGAGGAAAACATTCTGTTTCCCATTGAAATGATTCTCTGAATGTTTTTTTATGTTTCCTCTTCGTCTGCAGCGTGGCCGTCCCCATTATGCAGTGACTTTCACTTTTTTGAAGTATTTGTTTCAATATTAAATCACGAATTAAGATGCCTCCAACAAAAATGTGCAATTTTGTTATTTTCAAGTACAGCGACGGCCGGCACATACATTTGAAATAAACATTTCCTAAACCATGATTAAACCGTTTCCTCAACCAAATGCAGTGTTCATCCTCTTACTTATTCTCGAAGTTACAGAAACCTAAAAAAAAAAAAAACAAGGCTGCGTTATAACCGCGTCGATGCTTTGCCGAGCAACAGAAGCGGGCTTATGAGCGGCCTGCGCCACCACTTCTGTAAAGCGGAATTTACCAGAGTCATCACATATACTTGCTACCATGTTTCTATCGCATTGGTACCATGAAATACCTTATAGAGTAACTTCAGAAAGCGCCACGGTAAGTCGGAAGCCGAGCACTCCCTGCGCGCGCTAGCCTCCGCAACGGCCGGGGAGCAGTTGGCTCGGAGCGCCCCCACGAAATTGCGGCCATAGGTAGCAACAGCCCCCCGTGCGCAGGCCGTAAAGGAAGGAGCGAGCGCGCGCCTCCAGACCGGCCGTGGCTCCCCATAGCGTTACGGAGGAGTTTCGTGGCCGGAAAAGCATTGCCAGGCTCCAGCAGTTTACTTCTCGGTTCTGTGTGTTGACGTGATCGAGCGCTGCACCCGCTAGGTGGTGATTGTTGCACCCCGGGGCTTGTTTTTGAAACCGAAGCTGACACAGGTCGGTAATGAGGAGCCTGTAATTAGTTATCTGTTGCGCGCTGCAGCAAATGATATGCCGTGTTACGACTAACAGGCTCCTGCAACACATTGCAGCAAAAAAGCCGGCAGATCCCACGCATTGTGGGAATCGATGTAATGCGAAGCGGCCAGCAAAGACCTGCATACATCGTCTTGTATGTCACTAAGGAAAATGCCTGTCATGGTTTTCATGTTACCTGCTATTATTTATGTTCGTAACACAGTAACGTCGCGCAATACCAACTTCGGGGTAGATCAAGCTAGCGAAACGGCCGCCAACGCACCATGAGCGTGGTACGTAAGCCATGCTGTACATGACATGTGTGTCATGACTTTCATGTTAACTCGTGTTTTTATGTTCGTCACACAGTCACGACGCGCAATACCAATTTCGGGATAGATCAAGCTAGCGAAACGGCCGCCAGCGCACCATGAGCGCGGCACGTAAGTCATGCTGTACATGACATGCGTGTCATGATTTTCATGTTAACTCGTGTCATTTATGTTTGTCACTCAGTCACGTCGCAAGATACCAATTTTGGTGTATATCAAGCTAGCGAAACGGCCGCCAGCGCACCATGAGCGTGGCACGTAAGTCATGCTGTACATGACATGCGTGTCATGATTTTCCTGTCAACTCCTGTCATTTATGTTCGTCACACAGTCATGTCGCGCAATACCAATTCCGGGGTAGATCAAGCTAGCGAAACGGCCACCAGCGCACCATGAGCGCGGCACGTAAGTCATGCTGTACATGACATGCGTGTCATGATTTTCGTGTCAACTCCTGTCATTTATGTTCGTCACACAGTCACGTCGCAAGATACCAATTTTGGTGTATATCAAGCTAGCGAAACGGCCGCCAGCGCACCATGAGCGTGGCACGTAAGTCATGCTGTACATGACATGCGTGTCATGATTATCGTGTCAACTTCTGTCATTTATGTTCGTCACACAGTCATGTCGCGCAATACCAATTCCGAGGTAGATCAAGCTAGCGAAACGGCCACCAGCGCACCATGAGCGTGGTACGTAAGTGATGCTGTACATGACATGCGTGTCATGATTGTCATGTTAACTCGTGTTTTTATGTTCGTCACACAGTCACGACGCGCAATACCAATTTCGGGATAGATCAAGCTAGCGAAACGGCCGCCAGCGCACCATGAGCGCGGCACGTAAGTCATGCTGTACATGACATGCGTGTCATGATTTTCATGTTAACTCGTGTCATTTATGTTTGTCACTCAGTCACGTCGCAAGATACCAATTTTGGTGTATATAAAGCTAGCGAAACGGCCGCCAGCGCACCATGAGCGTGGTACGTAAGTGATGCTGTACATGACATGCGTGTCATGATTTTCATGTTAACTCGTGTTTTTATGTTCGTCACACAGTCACGACGCGCAATACCAATTCCGGGGTAGATCAAGCTAGCGAAACGGCCACCAGCGCACCATGAGCGCGGCACGTAAGTCATGCTGTACATGACATGCGTGTCATGATTTTCATGTTAACTCGCGTTATTTATGTTCGTCACACAGTCACGTCGCAAGATACCAATTTTGGTGTATATCAAGCTAGCGAAACGGCCGCCAGCGCACCATGAGCGTGGCACGTAAGCCATGCTGTACATGACATGCGTGTCATGATTTTCATGTTAACTCGTGTCATTTATGTTTGTCACTCAGTCACGTCGCAAGATACCAATTTTGGTGTATATAAAGCTAGCGAAACGGCCGCCGGCGCACCATGAGCGTGGCACGTAAGTCATGCTGTACATGACATGCGTGTCATGATTTTCATGTTAACTCGTGTCATTTATGTTTGTCACTCAGTCACGTCGCAAGATACCAATTTTGGTGTATATAAAGCTAGCGAAACGGCCGCCAGCGCACCATGAGCGTGGCACGTAAGTGATGCTGTACATGACATGCGTGTCATGATTGTCATGTTAACTCGTGTTTTATGTTCGTCACACAGTCACGACGCGCAATACCAATTTTGGTGTATATCAAGCCAGCGAAACGGCCGCCAGCGCACCATGAGCGTGGCACGTAAGTGATGCTGTACAAGACATGCGTGTCATGATTTTCATGTTAACTCGTGTGTTATTCATGTTCGTCTCATAGTCACGTCACTCAATACCAATTTCGGGTAGAT
>NC_051183.1:171409338-171456200 GCF_013339695.2 Rhipicephalus sanguineus
TTGTTTCAGTGCAGTATTCGTATTTAGTCCACTTCACATTTATGAATAAATTCACGTCATTGTTTTCAATTCAAAATTGAGTTGTGAATTTTTTATCGTGCTGTGAAGGTCAGCCATAGTAATCACAAATAAGCGATTTATATTTTTGGTAGAGCACTCATGAAGACGTCAACCTAGATATGTCACATTCTGACGGCCATGTCAAAGCAATCTGGCAGTGCTACTGATGACATATTTAAGAAATAAGTACCAGCAGACGTGAGTGAACTAATTATACACTTGCTTCATTACTGCCATGTTGAAGTGCTGCTATGCATGTTAGACACAACAACAAAAACGAGCCCTTAAAATTTCCCTTCTTTCTTTCATTCGTAGCAAGGGTCTAGTTATGGCAGACCCCGTGCCTTGAGGTAGTGCATGAGGGATTATTAGTCATTTGCAAGCTCGTAGAAAGATATCTAATGTGCTATGCAACGCCAGAAGGCAGAAAGTGTGTTCCACGCTTGCCTCCCTGGCTGTGAGTGACACTGATTAACACTAAAATGAGCTGCCAGAGCATGGCTAGGCAGTATTAAAGACACAGCTCAAATACCTATTTGGGATGCATCTGTAGCCTTGTATATAAATAACAGTAAACTGGAAGATACTGTGTTAGGATCTGTACGTCTGGTATGGAAACGGTATAACATATTAGTGTTATACTGTAGACTCTCAGTAAATAGAGATCGTTTAAATGGAACTGCTGCTTGAATGAAGCAACTGTGTCTACATAAGAATGGAAGCTTGAGTGAGTTGGTATGCGTTGATCTTGGTTGATACAGCGCACACAGGACAACAATGAAGAATAAAAAACACTGGACAGACACTGACTCGCAACTACATTTTATTGCGAAAAAACAAGCATATATATGGCAATTCGACAGGACGAATATCTAAAACACCACTAAGGCCAATGGGGCAACCTGTTTACAGTGGGGTAGCTAAAGCTAATGTTACGTCGGTATAGTAGGCATCTTGTTAAAACTTTCACCGATATCCTCCATCAAAAGTAAGCACATGTTTATTTTTCAGAAGATGACGTCATTTCCGCGCGTAAAGGAAAACATGAGAAAACTGTCATGCCCTTCCGAACTTTGCTTCCGAAATGAAGGCACGGACTTATTGCATAGTTCGGTTGCGTAGTGTCAGCCGCACCCCATCACTCTATCAGAAAATCCCATCGTTCCGGCGCGCAGTTAAAACGCTGTGGTGAAGCAGCGTCCAAAGATTTTGGGACCGCAGCACCCATGGCCATGAAGTGCAACATTAGCTTTACCAGATGAGCCGTTTCGACCATTAAAAAAAAGAACAAAATATTACCTAGCTACAGCACCCCCTTCTGTTAGCCGTTCGAAGGTTACGAGTGGCGCTGCTGACTGGAATGGTGGGCTTCTATCAACATGCTTTTGCACCATTAAATGAAAAAAAAAATGCCTTGCTGAACAAGTGCGTAATAAACCCATCAGCATGCCGTAGCGTCCCTGATTTTTCCTTTGTCTTGCTGTAAGTAGCGGTGGTACACATGTAATGTTAATGTAGTATTCGATATTCGATTCAAGATAAAATTTCACTAGTCACACACCCCTGTTTGTAATACCATGCTGGTGATTTTTGTATTCAGGCAGGCAAGAGCCACTGGCACAAACATTTTAGAAACTTTACGAAGATTTTGAATGGAAAGCATTGGTGAGGGATTAAAAAATGACAGCAAAGGGAAATGACGACTGAATAACTAACAAATTTAAAGTTCTGAAAGCATAAACAAGAAAAACATGATGCAGTTCTTAATAAATACTTGTGCATATGGTATAACCATTTAGAAATGCGCATTAAACAAAAGCGTCAATAAAAAACACAAAATAGCAAGCACAATTTAAAAATGAGGATAATGATTAGGTGATACTTAGTGAATGAGAAGTACCATAACATTGCAATGGCACTCCAGTGGCTACGTAACTTTTACATCGCTTGAAGCAGCATCATTATCAGCATGGAAACTCCATTGGGAAGTCGGGAAGATGCAATCATCATGGCACTCTCATGTATCACGTTACCTGAAAATAAAAGGGGCACTTTTGGTCACACTTTCGTACCTACTAGTGCAGCACTTTTGTATCGCCCACTTAGCTTGCAAATGACTGCATCCTTGAAGCGTGTACATTAAATCTGAAACAGCTGTCCTGTCTAACAACTAAGCAAGGTTGATGTTAGCTGAAATAGGCCATAAGTCTGCTTGTTTGAGCAACTTGTTAGACATCAAAAAGTCCATCACAGTTTTAACAATATGCTGCTGTTTTCACGGGGTCGTGACGTACACGAAGGCAGCAGTTGGCGTGTTCAGAGATGAAACTGTTTATTTGGCCGAACTTGTGGTCGTGAAACAAACTCAAACGACAGCAAGCAATGCACGCTGTGCACTGACATCAGCAAACAGAGCGTCAGCCGTCCATAAACTGACAAGCGGTCAAGCACGTCGGCTTTATTGCATGTCATAGAAGATTCCAGTATTATCCCTTGCGGGTGCGTAAGTTCCAGAACTAACTCTAATGTTCGCGTCGAGCATGTAACGTATCAGAAGGTTCCAAGATTACCTAAATATTTCCCAGTAATTCTGGCACACTCTGCGCAAGGTAGCAACTACATTGGAATAGGGCAGTAACATGAAAACAGAAAGAAACGAGTGGGCATAGCATTATAGTACAATTAAAGTCCTAACTTTGTCGGCTTACTACGGCAGAGAAAGTAGTGCTTAAGAGGCTTCAGGCCAGGGTGGCCCTTACACTGGCTGTCATCTCAATGTGGAACCGGTCGCAATTACCACTGTGTGCTGTTTGTCCATATTGCTCCGCTCCAGTGATCGAGGAACATGCGCACCATTTACCTAATACAGGCATGTCCCGCTCAGCTGGTATACTGTGTGATGTCATCATGTATGGTTACTAAATCAGCAGCAACAGTGCTTAATATATTATGGAAAGCTTTTTTATAAATGTGCTAGAGACATCCGAGGTCATCTTTGATCACAGTCTTCATTGAAGTGAATGAAGCAACTTGGACATTGCGTAAAAGTGTTTTAGATGCATTACTATATTCCTCATGTATTGTAGACATGACGGATACTAAATGAGAAACATGAAGGCTAAATGTAGGAAAGTGCACAGGAGGGCCTTACGGCATGCTCACTGCGGCGCAGGTGCACTATCGGGTTACTAAATATTGCTTAAGCAAAAGAGCAATGGTCTGGGTACTGTGGTTAGTGGTGCCAACCTACAGTGCGCTAGAGAGAAAAAGTTACATCCAGAAAATGCAGCGCATGTGAATCGGTATGGTCCATGTAGGTAACATAAACGAATCACTCCATCACTGTATAACGAAAACAACCTAGCATCTCGATACACTGGCTTGCATGATGGAAATTCTTAAAGAAATCATCAGCATGGTACAAAATGCACCAAATGTCTAAACATACTTGTGTACTTGACATTTTTTAGGGTCCTCTAAAGCCCTGAAGGCCTTTTATGCCGACTGGCGCTTACCACGCGCCATGTTCCAATGTAGTTTATTTATGTTTCTGCGCTGGTGCTTTCTGAAATTGTATACGAATATATAAGCACTTCTTGCATTAAGACAAGTTGAACTTGGCTCTTGTGCTTTGTGTTTGGTTCACCTCTCAGTGTCACTTTGCCTGTTACTATGGTATCGTGGCTAGCTTGCCACAAAGTGTGCTCTCGTCACAGTGCATGTGCTGTGGCTCATACTGATAGTGACAATACAATTTGACAGTAGCTGATATACCAGTGTTCAGCTTCACACAAGTACTTGGTGACTACACTATGTATGAATTTGGGATGATTGGGAAACTCTGCAAACATGTCAATCTTCTGTGAAGTTATAAAGGCAACTATATTAGGCATAAATTTACCTGTTGACCTGCACGAGTGACAATGGCTTCTTGCCACGGAACTTGACCTTCATTATAAAAAACTTGGGGCTTGTCCCGGATATCTATCGCTGATCTGCAAAGTAGGTGCGCACAATATAAAAATAGACAGCATTATTGGTGTTTGCTCTGTACTGCCATTTTCAATTCCAACACAAGCGCTATAAAAATAATGTCAATACTGAGTTAGCTCCCTGAGATAAATGCATAGGAAAGAGCACGACTGCGACAGCAAAATGCGCTTAAGACAGCAAAAACCTTAATTTCACAGAGCAAATATCCATGTAATAATGTCAAATGCATGAATAATTAAGGGCACAGTGTTAGAAATTTTACCTAGCGGAGTGACAGCCAGACGCACTCGGCTCCCTTAATATTGAGGGGTCGTCATTGTGGTCCCTCCAACCTCCCTCCATGCACCTGCCCTCCCAGTCCTCATGGTCCACATAGCCTGGCGGATTATATGTCAGCCTCGAATGTGGGGACTCTTGCAGCAGGAAATTGTGCAGTACCACGCATGCGCGCACAATGTTTTCGGTAGGTGGGCTCCGAGGCCCTAAAGGCTCTGCGGAGAATCCGCCACCGACTTGCACATTATTCCGAACGCATTTTCGATGAGGCGGAAGTGCGCGGCTCAGCCTGTAGTTGAAGGTGGCCCTCTGCAGGTACTCTGCACGCTGTGCTGGGTTGCTCCGATGCTTCTGAAGTTCTGAGGAGAATAAAATAACCAAAGAAGAGTTTGAGACATCAAACCAAAAAAAGAAAAAGAGGTAGCATTACTCATTACGGAAGGAATTGGAGTGCAAAGCAGAAGCTGTGTGTGTATGTGAACAACTTGCGCATGTGCATGTAGCACAAACACTGAATGTAAGAACTCTGCATGAGCTTTACAGAGTGTCATCCTGTAATGTAATATGGTGGCTGTGATATAGTGAGCGGTTAACTAGTTTGGAGAAGCTGCACTGCTTAACGTGGTTTTTCTCAAGAATGGGTTCTTGTAATATATTAGGAAAACTAGCTAAAGAAAGTTCAAAGTGCTTCATATATCATTTGAATGGCTGCATACAAGACAGTTTTTCTAAAGTTAATAAACTGCTGATGATGTCAACTAGAGTACTGTCAACACCTGCATAATATAGCCCAATTGAGAATCTCCACAAATCTAGGAGGCCTCTGTGCAGAGCCACTCAGTGACAATGCGCTCAGGTCCTGCGATCTGCTCTGGTATGCATAGCTGCACACTCCCAAATATACGCTACCTTTAACACTCCTGTCTCACCACACTAAGTTTACAATAACAGTATACCTCAATAGTGCAGATATTCTTTAACTATTCATGTTTCACTTGTGCAGTGCCTGCCTACTGTTAGCTCTATTTACATATTAAGTATATTTATAGAGGCCTATTTGAATTAACTTTTTGTTTGCATGATGGACACAGCAACAAGAACGAAATTGTGCTGCACACATGCACAACAAAACTTGCCTCGCTGGGGGTACGGTCGCATCATAAAAGCCTTCAGGGGAAAGGCTTCATCCCCTACCATTACATAAGGTATGGGTCCTACAGTTCCCACATTTGCTGGCGGAGGAATTCCAAACAGTCGCCCGTTGAGGCATTTCAGCAAACGAGACCTTAAAACATTCCACTGTCTCCTTCGCCTCCGTAGTGGCCCATGTCAATGTATGTAAACCTGGAATACAGTGATAGGTAAGATTCTATGAGTACTCAAATTGTTCCCTCTGTGCAAAGGGCTGGTTTCGCATAGTGAGTCCAGTAGTACATGTACTGGTTATCTGTGTTGCATAATGTGATTACCCTAAAAAAAATTACGGCTGACAAGCCAGTTTAGTAAGCTTAGTGGTCACCATACATATGGATAAACGATCTGCAGCATGGTCCACCTCACTGGTGGGCTACTATACGTGGCTGTTTACCCAAAAGTCACCGGTTTGACCTTGGCTGCGGTGGTTGCACTTTGATGTAGGCGAAACGCTAGAGGTCTTTGTACTGTGCGCTGTCACCGAGGTTTCGCATGAACACCAGGTGACCAAAATTCCGGAGCCTTCCACTATGGTGTGTGAGCCTTTCACTACGGCGTGTGATATCAGACTTTGGTCTCTACATACTTTGCTCTCTTCCTATCATGTCTCATTATCAGGCATAGCCTCCTCGGCAAAGGCATTGTTTTTATCAGTATTGTTGCCTTGTTCACTGCTAAAAAGGGGAAAAACACAGTGGGAGAAAAAAAATTTCTGTACACTTAGTTATACAGTACACCACACAGACTTACACTCCCTCCTCACTCATTTCAACGGTGTAAGAAAGAGCGAGTGATGGTGTTGGCATAGATGCACCAATGCTTACTGTCAACAGGTGTGAAGGCACGCCAGCGGGCATGGTAATGACTACCAGTATCAACATTACTGAAGTCGATCAGGACAAATGGAAGTGGTTATGAATGTCTATGAGTGTAAGTAATAATGCAAGTGCGGACAGTCGTGCTTTAGCATGAATATCGGTGACTATACCATCTTTAAAAATAATGTTGAGTGAGTGTGACTACCTGCTTTTTATCAAATCTTATGTTCACAATATTTAGTCAACAAATGTCGTGAGAGGGAATAAAAATGAGTTGCTTATTTGTTGTCATTACTCTTTGAGAAGGCCAGCAACAAAAAGACATTCACCTGTAATGTGCATCGCACACCGCAAGGAAAACAACACTGAAGGTTTTCTTGTAGTTCAGGTTCCTCGAACCGCTGTTCATCGGACATTCGATGACAACATGTTTCCCATCAATGCTTCCCAAACAATTTGGGAAATTCCAAAATTCCTCCATCTCTGCAGCAATCTAGATCGGTCAAGAGAGACCCAGAAACAACTACATCAATATGTATGAACTCACGGGTGCAAGATGCTTGTTCACTGGTGAACACAGGAATGCAACATGAAATGTATGACAATTACACATAAAATTACGCAGATGCCAAGTTAGAGCTGAGATGTGACTTACAGATAATTGGAACGAAGACAACATTACAACACACACACTGTCGGCCAAAATAGGCCAACTGTTCTAACCATATTATGCACCAGCACAGAAACAAGGTAATTAGCTCTTAGAACATTCTTTCATTATTCAAAGAGCATTTAAAGCATTAGAATCATTTACCTCAATGAGCAACAAGCATTTTCTATGGGAAATGTTTTAATGATTTCAACACGTAATGATACTCCGTTTTTGAAAATGAAAAAGCTTGCCAGGCGAGCTCCAATTTTTTTTTCTCTTTACTGCAGCCTGGGTGTATCCCGAGAGTTGTATTTTCATACTGGAGTGCAGTGTCAGCCACTCATTTGCCAATGTTTTAATATTACCCAGCAACAACTTGATCACACTGCTTTGCAGTGGCCAATATGTTCAATGTACACCACACCTTGTCTGAAACAGAACTGCTTGCATCATTCCAGCGGCACTAAAGGAATCATTTTTTATTTCTGATTATTTTTCTAATCGCAGCAGTATGCATGTTAGAAGGCCATGAGAAGCCCTGTCTTCTTCAGGTGAAGGGCAGTGTTCGATGTAGACTACTTAATGGAGTTCATGAAGAGTTCAGTGTGATAACTTGTCTGTGAATGCATTTTTCAAAGCAAATGATGAAACTTTAGCAACCCACTATGCCACTGAAACAGTACATCAGCCAGAAAATAAAAAAATACTATTAGGAATGGTTCCTCATTACCCTTTTCCACTCCCCGATTGTCTGGGGAAACCTCATGTACAGTGGATTGAGAACATCCACAGCACGGCGGTTGTTTCTCTTACTATTCCACCTGCCGTGGATCGCCCTGTCAGAAAGTTGAATGACAGACTGCGGAAAGTGTCTCCATTAGCAAGGAATCTGAAAAGACAGTACGCACGTTTTAAAGGTGACTCGTCTACTGCTGTTGTACTCGGCGCAATACTTAATGGTGCTGAGGATAATGAGTGGCTCCTGCTTTAAAACACAGATCACAATGCCAAAGTAGAGGGACACATCATGCTGGCACTTCACTATGTGAAGGAACTCTGGCGATTTTTCCCTCTCTGCTGATCTCAACAAAGCTTTCACTGTATTCTTAATAGGTCTCTGAAAACTTTCCTGACAACTCACTTTAGTGAGAAGTGATGTGAGAGTGAGGAGGAAGGAAAGGAAAATGGGTGAGGGTAGAACATGGCATAGAATATAGCATAATATAGTTTACATGCAGGATGGGAAAGGGAGGTGACGGTGAAGGGAACTGATGTTAGGGTGAAGAAAAGGAGAGAGGGCAATACATAACGAGATAAAGAAAGATGAAATAAACAAGAAAGAAGATGTATAAAGAGATAAATGAGCACGAAAGAAATAAAACAGATGGTGAAAAAACTTCATCTGCGTTCGGCAGGTGGTGTCACTTGCCACCTATGCTTTTCGCTAAGATTAGATAGGCGTAGAACTGGGTTTAATTTTGTTTTCTTTTTCATGGTGCAATCATAACCCAAGACCTATGCTATGGTACTTGCTTGGAATGCCTGTCATCGAGCAGAAAGCCCAAACATTACTAAATACTTCAACATAGGCCTCGGTGCAAATGTAACTTTCGCGCACATGTACGCACATGTACAGAGCTGAAAACGCGTTACTTGGTTATTAGTTTGTTTTGATTGCCTTACCTCAAGGTCATCGCCAGTCTTTCGTGCGCAGAAATTGGCAGCCGAAACGGCGTCACTTGCCTCTCAATCCGTGGTCCAACGAGACCAAGCAACGTGTCGAATGTCCTTGGTGGCATTCGGAGGAAACTGGAAATGCAGCTGAATACTAGAGACAGATTTTTAGGCAAATGCCTATTATGTTCCTTGTACTCCTAATCGCGCCACTTTCATATATGTGCATGAAATTTTTGACGCCTAAAACGTGCTTTTTTACTGCCTACAAATCCAGCCTCTACTGCTTACTCGCAGCACTCAGCACGGAATGAAGGGGATTACTTACTCTCAGAAATATACTTCATCCCTTGCACGAAGACGGGGAAGCAGTGTGTGCGCCTGTCCTTCGGTGTCTCTATACCTCCAAAGTGCATGGACCCAAAATCTTCGCGGTTCATGTCGAGAGCGGCGACGCCGAAGCAGCAGCAGACACGCTATCATGGTAACGTTGAGCGTCGCGAGGAGATCGTCGTCGTCTGCCATTTTCCGCACGATTGTACCGGAGAGTCCGAGAGCTCAGAAGCACGACCTCTCAGACCAGACGACGAAAAAGCGCGCGCAATCTCGCGGGCTCGCGAGCCGCGCCGAGACCGCTCGAGACAACTCTTGTCACGTGACTCCCGCAGATGTGGCCAGCGTGCCGCTTTTTGCCGCGCGGTGGCGCAGACGCGCGGCATGCCGCCGCGGGACGCTTTCCGCCAATGTGCACGTACCTTTAGGCCTCGTATCGACCGCAGCCGCCGACCCAGTGGCGGCGACGATCAGGAACCGATTGTTCCTGACCCGCACGCCGTCACGGCAGTATCCACGCCCATCATCTGTTGCACAATGCAAGTACCTCGCTGCAAGGCGTTGCCAGGAACCATCAGGTCAGGAGGAGCTCCAGGGACAGTGCACTGGTTCTGCGTGTCGTAGCAGGAGCCATCACCAACGTCTGCACCACCAGGCAGGCATTTCAGCTTCATGGCCTAGCCCAGAACCATGCACCGGAGCTTCAAGGAACAGCGCACTGGTTCTGCGTGTCCTTCGGCGTCTCTCGTTCCTCTGCGCGTTCCACACGCGCTTCGCTCATCTTTTAGATGCGAAGCAGCTTTTGCGCTGGGCTTTGTCCGTAGTTTCATTGGCGAATGTCTGCTTTCTAAAACCTACCATAGCCATCTCTAACATATTGAGCGCGCGCTCGCGCCAAGGAGAAGTCTTCTTTGTCTTGTTCTTCGACCGCCTTGATGATGATACGTGCAAAGCGCGCGCTCGCGCCAAGGAAAAGTCTTCTTCGCCTTGTTGTTCGACCGGCTTGATGATAATACTTGCAGAGCTTTTTATGGGCCCGGGCTGCCGTATGCTGTCCTAGCTTGGCGTAACGTCGACAAAACCACGTGTGCTGGCACGCGCTAGCACATTCGGGCCTGTGTAAGGGGCTGGGTAAGACGCTCCCCCTTACCCTCTCTCAGAAAGCACGTGATGGCGTCGGGGAATGAGATTCTGCAGACGCGCGATGAACCCGCGTGGCGTGCTCCAACAAGAGTTCGGGGCGAGTAACAGCAACAGCAACTACAGTGAATTCATGGTGTGCTCCACATGCAAAGACGCGTTAACATTGGGCAAGGTGCCCATGATAAACGGAACTTTAAGTCGACCTATGCGCTCCTTCGCATCCCCACATGGTTCCCTTTAGTGGGAGATGGTGAAATCTTTTCTTCCTTTCTTCGACTTGTTCGCGTTTTTTCTTTTGCCGCTGCCGCGCGTGCTGCCCTCCCCTGGCTCGCCTTCTTGTCTTCGTTGTCTTCGTAGTCACACGTCCGCACAAACGTATCAAATTTCCCCCCAAAGTTCACGAACATACAAATTTTCCTTATAAATTTCGTCCATTCACTACAGCTCTATCTGCTGTATGGTTCGATGCAGCCTGTCGTTTACGCTGAACCGCACGTACAGATGATCCAGACGATGCGCCATGAATGACCAGACTGAGTGGCAAAGAGCGGCAAAGCAACCGTTAATCCTTCGCTTAATCACGTGGTACCAGAACGGCGAGGCTCCGAGCGAGCGCAGCTGAGACGCCTCTACGCTGCGGATCATGTCGAATGAGTCGGAGCACGAAAGATGCTGGGACGACACAGCAGCAGCTGCGGCTGCTAAAGCCTCTCCGGAGCTTTAGGGGCTGCAGCATCCGAGGTGGCCGGGAGCCAAGAGCGTTCTTCTCTTTCTCCAGGTCACTCCTCGAACCATGGAGCTTTTCTTCTTTAGCTAAAGCCGGCGTTGGCACAAGAAGTAAACAGGTTATCGAAATAATAAATATTCGTAAATAATAAAATAAGCTACGCACTGCACTTCTGGCTCAACCAAATTCTGGTGGAAGTGGTTAATTGGAACGTATACGTCAATAATAATAATAATAATATCTCGGGATTATCGTCCCAAAACCACCATATGATTATGAGAGACGCCGTAGTGGAGGGCTCCGGAAATTTCGACCACCTGGGGTTCTTTAACGTGCACCTAAATTTATGTACACGGGCCTCAAACATTTCCGCCTCCATCGAAAATGCAGCCGCCGCGATTCGATCCCGCGACCTTCGGGTCAGCAGTCGAGGGCCATAACCACTAGACCACCGTGGCGGGGCCAACGTATACGTCAAATTAAGAAAGGATCATTTTTTTGCGCATTTCTGTACTTTTCAACAAAGTTATGTTTCTGCTCTCTGTCGTGTGCATTCTTAAACTGCAGTCGTGTGCTACACAGCTTCGCTGATCATCCACGCTCGCAGCGTGGAATGGCTCGCAAATGTTTTTTTTTTAACGTGATAAAGTGATAGAGCCCTTGTTGCAGAAAACCAGGTGTCTTCTTCAGCGTAGGCGGCGGTGTCCGTGAGCAAGAAAAAAGCAACAAAATTAAAGTCAGTTTAATGCCTGTGAAATCTGAGTAAACAGGGGAGCTGGCAAGCAACCGCCACCACCTCGCTAACTCAGAATCAGTTCACTCTTCAGCTTCCTTCACCATGTTATTTCTTCCTTTCTACATTGCCCCCTCTCCTTCCTTCCCTCATCCTAACTCCCACATCAACCCTTCTCATCCTCACTTCTCTTTTCCGCCCTTTGCTGTTCTATACTGTACATGGCTTTACTAAGCTTTACCCTCTCCCCACCTCCTCTTTTCATCTTCAGCTTCACACGTCTCCTCACGCTCACTTTACACTTCCATTTTCCACCCTCTTGCTGTACTGTATTCTGCACGGATATGGCATAACAGGAGCTGCTTGGCACACACTGTCTGAGGCGCATACCCGCCTAGTTTTCTGTCTACGACAGCGGCCTTGCTTCGAGGTTAAACGGCTCCGCTGTTAAAAATTCCCGATGGATGCAAAAAAATCACCGTGCTTAATGCGCGTTGGATTCGTTGGATTGAAGACAACTGTTTCAGTGCCGCTCTAACAACAAACTAAAGTAACTGCGTTGAAAAGAATATTCGGTTAACCTGGATGGGATGGGACTCAAACACAGGTCCTACGCATGTGAGACGGGCACGCTTCCCAGCCTCCTAGCTGCACAGGCGTAACCGGAGATTGTTGTTTTCAAACCTGGCGAAAATTTTCAATTTTTCATGTATACGTATACGCGATGCGCAGCGCCTATAGGGGCGCCACTGAAAGCCGCGTAGCGGCGGCCGTTGGAACGGCTGGCGGGTCGCGTAGCAGGCGCCTCCTTTCACTGCAAGCATGACGGAAGTGCGCGCGTGCGATTTGCCCCTTGTGCGCGTCCCCAATGATTACTTTTGCGGCGATAATGTGCGCAAAGGAGCCGCACTTTATAATAGTGGACATGTGTCCGATGTCACAGCTGTGTTGGACGACAATGTCACCATACGCGCCAAGTGTTTGCCACAGACAAGCGTCACAAACTTCCTTACGAAGTGGAGCTCATCGTAAGTACACCGCTTTCTTTACAACGGCCCGATCACTAATGCCTGCATGCGTTGACGCATGAACCAACTTTCTTTTCTCGACACAGTAGCTTCGTTTACGTGCCATGTTTTTATATAGTAGATTTTGAGGGAGCGCTGTCGCACCGGCGCATGGATTTCACGGGTGCGGCCACGCGAAGGGTCAGCGTTGGTAAAACTTTGAAACCAGCACGATAAACTTGTGAAAAAATATCTCGGCAGCTTGCGCTAGTGGCGCGGGATTGAGTCACTGCGAAGCTGGTGGTGACCTAGCTTGTCATAGTAGCTTGGCTGCGTATTTGCTGGGTGTGTTCAGATAAGAACGTCGGTGCATGTCCGTCGACCCCCTGTAATTTCGCTGAAAAAAATATATTTTGTTGTCTATAAGTGAAAGCAGGCGTTCTTTTATTATTTCGACCTTTCTTAAGCGAATTGAGCTGTTTCTTGTTTATGCTCTTTCTTTTTTTCTTTTTTAGGGAGCGGGCGAGCGCGGTCGGGCTGCAAAAGCACCACTTGTGCCGCCGCGCGGCATCTGCGTTATCACGTTACCGACGTGCCAATGGGATCCTCTCAGTGGATCCTATCCAGCCACCTTCTTTGTGGGCCGTACGCAGGCACCGGTGATCACATATTCCAGTGCCATCATTAGGTAGAATCAGGGGCGTAGCCAAGGGCGGGGAGTTGGGGGTTCAAACCTTTTCCCCGAAATTTTTCAGTTTTGCTTGCGTATATATACACGCATACACACAAACGTACGCACGAACATTCGTGCCATTCGTGCGCTTCGCGCCATTCGTTTTTCAAGAGAGCCTGTGCATCGCGTCTTATCAGTAATAACAACCTCATTTGCATTGTAGCGTCTGCAATGCAGGGACGTAACGACATAAATGGAGAAGTAAAAACGCGGTAATCGTTCTAACACTGCCGTAAACAAAGCGCTATTGCTTACTTTCTACGTCGTACAGCCGCAATCTACCGCCGCCGTCGCTCTCGCTCATGAAATAGCACCGGAAACCTGTAGAAGTGCGTTCCTGGCAATTTTTTCTGTGTGTTTGACCAGCAGACAACGCAGCAGTTATTTTTCGACATCACCGAGGCCCGACAGAGTCGTTAAATCACGATGAAAGCACATCCATCCGTGCACTCGCGTAGACCCTTGCGGGAACACTGCTCGCCGGGACCCATCAGCGCTTCCGAGCCGTGGCGGCAGATGGTGTCGTCGGCGCTTTGCGCATCGCCTATAAACAGGGCGCCCCAGCTATCTCTAGCCATAGTTTGAAAATATGGCGACGCGCCCGAATGGGGGTTGCTGATTAGTGCCTGCAGTACGTCACACTGTTTTTAGGGGCAAAGCACGTTAGGGTCTCGGCTTGCCGGCGTGTCATGTCGTCACGGTGCATCATAAAGGGGTATGCGCCACAAAAATGGGGTAAATCCCACTACTAGCCTCCCGTCCACTAAAACTGAAGAAGGCAACAGTTAGCCGAAGAAATAACCGACGACGTATCAGGATTTAATGGCAATAATTAACAGCAATTTGTTGAATTCCGTCTTAAATTTGCTTTCAAATGCCACGTTTTCTCCTGTAAAGCATTCCTCGTAGCATGTTGCAGTGCGTAACACGAAGACAACTTACGGCAAAATTGGTGCTAATGGGCAATCAGAGAGAGAAGAAGAACCACCTTAGGGTAAACTCATTCCGACGCAGTTTTCCGACGACATGCCCGGTTTCAGGCTTGGCACCACTAGTGCCTCATCAAAGAAATCTCTCCCAAACGATGTGGCGAATTACCTCGGTCAGGCCCTTCTTCTTCCTCTGTATCTCACCGCACATTTTTTTGCTATTTTCTTTTCTATTTCGCGGCATCTGTAGTAAGAAGATAAGCCCTAATACTGTCTAACCGGACGTCTTGGGAACTATTCTACAACTCTCTCATTGGAATTTTTTACCCAGCTTCGTTGCTTCAAAAGTTACCTTCACATGCCTAATTAGGCAATTAGTAACAACACAAATATAGTGTGACGTGCTCAAGGCAACAGTCAGCAACCTCCATTTTGTCGCGTCGCCATAGAGTGCGTTGGCATATTTTTAAACTCTGGCTAGAGACAGCTCGGGCACCCTGTATACACGCGCACATATAAAAACATGTATGGACATACATAAAAGATGGCTGAAGCCATGCCCGCCAAATATTTCTGGCTACACCCCTTCCAGCTTAGCCCTTAAGTTGAATCCTAATGAAGGAGGAGCTAGTGAGCGAAGACGCGCTCCATGGCGTTCTACCCTAGCGCTGACTTCGCTGCTCCTTTCGGCTTCCGCCAACTGTGCAGCGTTTACACACCTTACGGCGAAATGGCGCGTCTTTCGTTTGGTGGCCACCAAATGAGAAGGCAATGAAAACTGGACGAGATAGTGCTATTGCTTTTTACTGTGAAAAATTAGCGCAGCATCGACTAAGTAGCGCAAGGCTGTGTCATAGCAGCTTTTCTGGGCATCTAGCTGATATTGGCGTGGCTAGGACTTTACTCTCTCACCTCACTCTTTCCCATCCCGGTTGTCCTTTCTCTTTCTATGTCGTCCTTTGTGCGTGTTCGCTGGCAATATGGAAGCTTCCCACCCCTTGCTTTACTGGCTACGCTCGCCCTGCTTTTTTTTTTCAATTTTTTGTGTCTCGTTCTTTCTATCTCTTTCTCTCTCGGTGTATCTCTTCCTCGTTTTCTTCATTTTCTTTCCCCCGATTTTTTGTCTTTTTTTCTATGTCTCTCGCTCTCTCTCCCTCTGCGTGTGTGTAGTCGTTCTCTCGCCTTCTGTCTTTTCTCTCTTCTTCTCTTTCATTGTATCTATTTCTCTTTCCAACTCCCTCTTTTTTTCTCTCTCTGTACTCGTTCTCGTTTTCGCTTTTCCCTCACATATCTCGTCCTCATCCTCACTTCCCTTTCTCACCGCCTTGCTATACTGTACTGTACAAGGCTATGCTATGCTCTACTAGCGCGCCTGGATAGCCGAGTGGTTACGAGTCTCCCGGCGCTCACATTCGTATCGTGGTACGCGGGTTCGAATCTCACCCCGCGAAGAAATTTGCTCGCCAAGAATTTCGTGTTTCCTGTATTTTGTAGCGTTAGCTACACTTGCCTAGCCGGAGCCGATTTCGCGTGGATCGTCATGAGCCGTGCTGCGCATGAGCGAGGATCAGTGCGGAGCCGGCATCTCACGCGCTCTCCGCCACCGCCGCGCGCGGCTACGCGCGGCTCGCCGCTGCTGGTGGCGGAGAGCGGGAGGAGTGGCGTCGTAGCCGGGCAGACAGACTGGCGCCGGCCCGGCCCGCACGACTCACCGCTGCTGCTCTGCGCATTCGAGAGGGGTGACGTCGTAGCCATGGCGCGCGCAGCTATTCGCCTTCGCTGTGCGGTCACCGTCTGACAATGCGCTGGTGCCGCTTGATAGCGCCTCTGACTGGCGTTTGAAATAAGTAAGAGACGGTTAGAGTATTGGTGGCAGAAAACTAGAGAGAAAGGACAAAAATAAATAATGGAAAAAAAAAATAAGGACATTCTGCCGTAAAGGGCACAGAACGAAGCTGAAAACTTAAGTTTTATTTTCTTCTGGAGTAAAATAGTTTTAATTGAAGTAAGGACACTAGGCCAACGCTAAAAAAAAAGAGTAAAGTTTTTTTCTTTTTCGAGCCTGGTGGCGCACTTGTCACCGCCCTGTTATAAAGGGGACGCTCATAGCATCCATCCATCCATCCATCCATCCGTGCAGGTGGGTAACGCCATGGAGGAGAGTGCAAATGCTGCTCAACGGCGCAGAAGAGCCAAGAAGCTTATGTCATCGTATCCCGAAGTAGTTGCCTGGCAATTTGCGGTTCAGCGTACGAAGAATGGAGAAGCAACCTGACGTTGAGAAAAATAAATATGCATGTGTCACATAATACGAAAACGTGTGTGTGTCATTAGAGCAGCAGTAAGCATGACGATCAACCTAATCCAAGACAATCTGGAAAGCTCAGAATAATCAACTGAACCTTTGCCAACGCTACGTATATCCTGGCATAGCCGAGCTAAGCCACTGCAAATTTTTTATTTCTCTTTCTTCCTTTCTTTTTTTTCTTTCTTTCTGCACTCATTCTCTCGTACATCACAGCTATTTCATCCCACACCGGAGAAATCGGCGCACATTTTTTTAGGAGCGAAGCATATGGTGAAGAGGACGATGATGAAGAAGTGGACGAAGAGAGCGCGTGCTGGTGTATGGTGATGATATTTTTTGTCTACGAATGAATGAAAAACTTTAATAATGCAAATGAATACGGCGAACCTCGAAGATAGCTGCTCGGTTGTAGCTGCTGCAAAACGAAACTTAAGTGTCCTCTAATTTGTTGTTCTTTCTCAGACAGAAAACAGTGTTTAGTGCAGAAAATCCCACGAATTCCTCGAATTGGAGTGCCAGAGATGCATTGACACGGTATTCCCGTTAATCTAACTTTATTGTTGTTGCTGAGCGTAGAGTGTACCTGCGTACATTGCGGGAACGATTCTCCTGAGATTCTCTTCTCAATTTCATGGCGGTAATGGCATCAATTCTTGAGTATTCTAATCGTTGTGATCTGTGCCACGAACGTCTTTTCGGCTTCGTTTCTGATTGTAAGGCAGGTAATTATCTCACTCATTTTTTATGGCGATAGCACGTAGCGATATTGTGTTTCTCAAGGAGCACACCGGATACGCTCCTAGCCAACCGGAAGCTGAGAGTTGGCTCCCATGTTATGAAACCTCTATAAAACTTGGGGCAGCTACAAACTAGTGATGCGATGACCGAGGAGCAGCAGAGATGGTGGCGTTGCCCTCCTCCTCTTCCTCACCCCACTTCATTTCGCCACCCCTTGCTATACTATATAATAAATGGCTATGTTCGCTCTCTACTCTTTCTATGTGTTTTTGTGTGTGTTTCTCTTTATCTGTTTCTCTCTCTGTCTTTCTACATTTTTCTCTCTTTCTTCCCTTTATTTCTCACTTTTTCTTTTTCTTTATATCGCTTTCTTCTTCTCTTTCTCTCTTCTTGTACTCGTTATCACGCCCATCAGAGTTATTGCATCTTACGCCGGACAAATCGGCGCATGTGCAAAACACCAGTGGTTATCATTGGCGACTTTAACGTTAACATTGCGAAACCTGACTAGAAGGACTGGCGTCTGTCATTTCTCCGGGATAGCTACGGGCCAGCGTGCTGCGGATTCGCTTGCTACAAGGACTGCAATCAAGGAACCGCGAGCTTCAGATTGTGTTTCAAGTTTTTCGTAGCCACGAATGTAGAGACATTGTTCGTGAAACTTTTCATGGCGTAGAACAGCGATCACAAAGCGATTATAACTGCCACCAGTCTAAAGTTAAATTCCTCGCAGGTCCCACACATTGTGAGAATCGACTTCATGCGAATGAGACAGCGATAATCTACCTATGCCGCACTTTGAGCTAAGTCTTACGAGTTGCATCGATGCCTTTGAGTCGTTTTAGCAGTTGTGTGCACATCGTGGGCTCACCAGGCACGTTCACTGCACTGGCGACTAAAGGGCAGCTCATTGTTAGACGTAACGCCAGCACTCACGCTACAGCACAGACGGCAATTTTACCAAAACGAAGTGTAAACAGCGTTCATCGGCGTAGCTCTGCAGGGACGAGGGGCGCTCGACTATAGTATTTTCACGTGGTCGTGACGTCGACGAAGACAGCAGTCAGCACGTAGGAGATGAAACTGTTTATTCGGCCGAACTTGTGGCCGGGAAACTAAAGTCAAACTACAGCAATACACTGATAGCGGCGAACAGAGCGTCGACCGTCGAACGACTGACAAGCGGTGAAGCGCGTCAGCATTTATACACAGGCCGTCGAATATTCCAGCGTTATCGCTGGTTGTCGCACAAGCTCTAGAATAAGAACAAAACGATCTACAATAATCGGGAAGCTTCTCGAACAATGAGGCGCGGTTTGCGCTGAGCATTGCTGACAGTCTTTATGGGCAAAAAGGGAATACAGCAAAAGTGTTAATAAGGAATGCACGTGGCAATGCCCCCCTCTGAAAAAGCATCGTCCCGATGCTTAGAACAGAACACCGGGCGGGGGGGGGGGGGGGGGGTTGGCCAACGCATGCAACAATAAATAACAAAAATAAAGCAAGAAAGTACAATAAACAAGCACGAGCAAGATAGTACAACAAAGATAAGCACAAGCAAGGAAGTACAATAAAGTAAAAGTACAGTCCTCAGATACACTAACGCGCGTAATATGGCTTGAGGCGCACGACATGGACGACTTCAGGTCGCGCATGGCGCCGCTGAGAGTTCGTAATGCCGTCAGGGACAACCTCGTAGTCGAGTGCGCCGAGCCGTCGAAGTACCCTGTACGGTCCGAAGTATCGTCGAAGAAGCTTCTCACTAAGTCCCCGTCAGCGTATTGGCGTCCATACCCATACACGGTCACCGGGTTGGTATTCCATGTGGCGTCGTCGAAGGTTGTAGCGGCGGCTGTCATTCGTCTGCTTGTTCTTGATCCGTAGGCGGGGGAGCTGTCGTGCTTCTTCGGCGCGCTGTAGGTAGGTGGTCACGTCGATGTTTTCCTCGTCGGTCACGTTTGGTAACATCGCATCGAGCGTCGTTGCCGGGCTCCGTCCGTAGACCAACTTGTATGGCGTCATCTGCGTCCTTTCCTGTACGGCCCTGTTGTACGCGAAGGTCACGTACGGAAGGATGGCGTCCCACTTCTTGTGCTCGACGTCGACGTACATGGCCAGCATGTCGGCGATGGGCTTATTTAGACGCTCGGTGAGGCCGTTGGTCTGTGGGTGATACGCGGTGGTGCGGCGGTGGCTTGTGTGGCTGTATTCCAAGATCGCCTGAGTCAGGTCAGCCGAGAACGCCGTACCTCTGTCGGTGATGAGAACCTCTGGGGCGCCGTGTCGAAGGACGATGTTCTCAACGAAGAACTTGGCTACCTCAGCGGCACTGCCTTTGGGCAGGGCTTTTGTTTCGGCGTAGCGGGTGAGGTAGTCGATAGCCACGACGATCCATTTATTTCCGCAAGTCGACGTTGGGAACGGCCCCAGGAGGTCCATCCCGATCTGCTGGAACGGCCGCCGTGGTGGCTCGATAGGCTGCAGAAGTCCAGCTGGCCTAGTGGGCGGTGTCTTCCGTCACTGACAGTCTCGGCACGTCCTTACGTAGCGAGTGACGTCGGCGGCAAGGCGCGGCCAGTAGTACTTTTCCTGTACTCGCGCGAGGGTGCGGGTAAGTCCGAGGTGTCCAGCCGTCGGGTTGTCGTGCAGGGCATGTAGAATTTCTGGTCGTAGTCCCGAAGGTACAACGATAAGGTAGCTGGCTCGGGCTGGAGAGTTCTTCTTTACGAGGACGTTGTTGTTCAAGGAAAATGATGCCAATCCTCGCCTGAATACTTTTGGGACAACGATGGTCCTGCCCGCCAGGTATTCCACTAGACTCTTCAGTCCCGGGTCGGCTCGCTGTCGTTCGGCGAAGTCGTCGGCACTTATGGCTCCCAAGAAGCTGTCATCATCCTGGTCTTCGGGCGGTGGTGGGTCGACGGGCGCACGAGACAAGCAGTTGGCGTCGGAGTGTTTCCTTCCGGACTTGTACATGACGGTAATGTCAAATTCTTGAAGTCTTAGGCTCCACCGTGCGAGGCGACCTGGAAGGTCCTTCAAGTTAGCTAGCCAACAGAAGGCCTGATGGTCGCTCACAACTTTGAAGGGCCTGCCGTGGAGGTAGGGGCGAAACTTTGACGTAGCGCAAATGATGGCGAGGCACTCCTTTTCTGTTGTGGAATAGTTGGCCTCTGCCTTAGCGACAGGCTAGCATAACTGATAACCCTTTTCTGTCCGTCCGTCCGCTGCACAAGCACGGGGCCGAGTCCTAAGCTGCTTGCATCGGTGTGAATCTCCGTATCGGCGTATTCGTCGAAATGAGCAAGTATCGAAGTCGTCTGCAGGCGTCGTTTCAGTTCATGAAATGCTTCGAATTGCGCTGATTGCCACCTGAATTCGACGTCGGTGTTCTTGAGTTGCGTTAGTGGCTCGGCGATCCGTGAAAAGTCTTTGACAAACTCCTGTAATAGGCGCTGAGCCGTTCCCCCACGACGGGAGGCAGAAAATAGCGCCCCTTTGCATTTCTTTCACGAACCACTCTTTAGCCGAGAAATCGGCGCACGGCCTTCTTGCCGGTGGGTGGCGGGAACGCGGCGATGGCAGCTGTTTTCTGCGGGTCTGGGAGCACTCCACTCTTGCTGATCACGTGACCTAAAAACAAGAGCTCCTTGTACGCGAAGCGGCACTTTTCTGGCTTCAGGGTGAGCCCGGAGTTCTTGACTGCTTGAAGTACGGATTGAAGTTGCTGGAGGTTTTGTCGAAGTTCGAGGAAAACACAACGACATCGTCCAAGTAAACAAGGGAAGTCTGCCACTTCAAGCCAGCTAATACAGTATCCATGACTCGTTGGAAAGTCGCAGGTGCCGAGCAAAGACTGAAGGGCATGACCTTGAACTCGAACAGGCCGTCCGGTGTTATGAAGGCAGCCTTTTCTTGGTCTCTTTCGTCGACTTCGATTTGCCAGTAGCCGGTCTTGAGGTCCATCGAAGAAAAGTACTTCGCGTTGTGGAGTCGATCTAGGACGTCGTCTATACGTGGGAGAGGGTACACGTCCTTCTTCGTGATTTTGTTCAGGCGACGATAATCGACGCAGAAACGTAGGGTCACATCCTTCTTCTTCCCTAACACCACGGGTGACGGCCACGGACTCCTTGAAGGCTGAATGCTGTCGTCGCGTAGCATTTCATCGACTTGTTTCTTTATGGTCTCACGTTCTCGCGTGGAAACTCTGTACGGGCTCTGACGAAGTGGCCTGGTACTTTCTTCTGTTATGATGCGATGTCTTTCGGCCAGTGTCTGCCGAAGTCTGGACGATGATGAAAAGCAGTCCTTGTATTGCAGGAGCAGGGTTTTGAGCTGGTCTTGCTTGACCTTCGGAAGGCTCGGGTTGACGTCAAAATCTGGTTCGGGACGTCGATTCGTCGAAGCACATTCGGCAGCATCGAAGAGGGCAGTCAGCACGTCGGAGATGAAGCTGTTTATTCGGCCGAACTTGTGGCCGGGAAACTGAAACTCAAACTACAGCAATACACTGATAGCGGCGGACAGAGCGTCGACCGTCGATCAACTGACAAGCGATGAGGCGCGTTAGGATTTATACACAGGTCGTCGAATATTCCAGCGTTATCGCTGGTTGTCGCGCAAGTTCTAGAATAAGCTCGAGTGTTCACGTCTTTCGCGCAATCTTAACAAAACGATCTACAATAATCGGGAAGCTTCTCGAACAATGAGGCGCGGTTTGCGCTGAGCATTGCTGACAGTCTTTGTGGGCAAAAAGCGAATGCAGCAAAAGTGCTAATAAGGAATGCACGTGGCACGTGGCAGTATGCTGATTCATAGGAGTACATGTGTAAAGTTACAAACAATCCCTCTCGGCAGTGTTTGCACGCCTCGACGGCCAGCCACTTTCTGAGCAGTCAATCTTGGAATCTCTAAAAGATCGAGCTTCACGCAAGAAAGCACCGAAGGCGCTGCTGAAGTTTCTGCGTGCGACCCGCCTCGTTGAACGATTGTGACTCTCCTGTGTCTGTGTGTGTGTGTGCGCGTGTGTGTATGCGTGTGTGTGTGTGTGTGTGTGTGTGTGTGTGTGTGCGCGTGCGTGCGTGCGTGCGCGTGCGCGCTTCCCTCCCTCTCTATCACATTCCTCTCTTCCTTACTTCTCCCCTTGCCCCTTCCCCAGTGCAGGGTAGCAAACCAGACATTTGTGTTCTGGTTAACCTCCCTGCCTTACCGCATTACATTTCTCTCTCTCTCTCTCTCTCGCTTATTGCGCTGTTTGAAGCGGATAGTTAAGTTGAATAAATTTTATTTGTCAAGCGGTTATTGTTACTGGTGCCCAGGGATAGGCTTCCAGGGATCCATCGCTCGAGGAACATCATTCGAGGTCCCCGGCGATGGCCCTTGCCCGCTGAACAGATAGCCAAATACTGCAATTACGATTGACTTTAGACAAGCACCAGCAGCACCACAACTGTTGTTAGGTATAAATTTTACGGAGGTTAGGTTTACGTACCTTTATTAACCATCCGCACAGCGTCGTTGCGTGCTAAAGGTCATTACAGCACGCAAAGTGTCTTGCAAAGTTTTCAATGCCTGTTTTCGCTGTCTTCGTTTGATACAAACGGTGAATCGCCTCTGTCGCATAACTGCACACTAAGGGCCGTGATATGCGGACATGCGCCACACGTGATTGTGGGAAAATGTTACATGACGTATATGACAGACATTTCATGTTATTCATGTCATTAACTGTGAGTCATATTCGTCATAGACTCCTACCCCCATATGCAAATTTTGGTATATGACAATTTAAGGGGGAGACTACGAGATAGATAGATAGATAGATAGATAGATAGATAGATAGATAGATAGATAGATAGATAGATAGATAGATAGATAGATAGAATGAAAGCGAGTGTGAAAAAGAGTGTTGCTGCGGTTGCGCACCAAATCCGTATCTTTTGCTTTATATGTGCGACGGTCAACGAATTTAGCTGTCACGCCAGGCGTTACACCGTATACGTACTTCAATACTTGTTTATACAGTTCAGATCTATTAAAGGGAGCGTTAAATTAGTGAGGTGAAAGGGTTACGAGTAAAAGCCATGACCGCGGATTAAAGTCCGCCAGAAATGCGTTGGCTTAACAAAAGGCATTAAAACGCTATAGTAACCAAGCGGTCAAATGTGATAACCTCTTAACGAGGCCAGTGGCCTAATATACGAGGGCGATTTTATGTTACTCAGAATTACATAAAGCCGACGTATAAGAAGCCAAGCAGAGGCATAGGTTAACACTTTGTTATTTTGTAAAGCGTATAAATGGCATGTGAGAATGCGAAAGAAGGAGACAAGAAAAAGGAACTCGTAACTGTATTAAACTGGAAAAAAAATTATGGCACCTTTTGTAGAAAGTATTTTATTCTATACACTGACAATGTACACCTTCTAATTATTATAAGCAAAGTTCATTTTTTATTTGCCGCACCCTTCATGCACTCAGGACAAGTGAAAAATCCCATAGCTGCAGTGGTCTAGCTTTTTCTAGATAAGCGTAGTCATTGCCCAATGTAGCAGCTGTTTTCAATGAGCATGTACGCTTCGCACTACTCCAACAGAACTGGCAGCTTGAGCGGCAGAAAAAAGCGAATAACACATGCGCGAAACCGTAGAACTACAAGCAAGCTACATAAAAGTTAACCATCGTAACGTTGAAAAACACGTGCGCAACGCGGCTGCGCTTTATTGTTTGTGCTCATTTAGGGCTAATCGGGCGGCATGGGTGGTCTTCCTGCGCTGCGGTGTGCTCTACTGAAGCTTCCTTTGCTTTTCTTATTGTTCACGAGATGCACCACGACAACATGTGCCTCTGATGTAGAGGAACAAGCAAAGATGACAACGGTAAGCCAATATCAAACGCGTCGTCACGAAGAAGAAAAGGGAAACACGCATTAGGTAGAGCGTTGGGACAGGTTTCATTCTCAAAGCCGCACGTCTAAAATCGTGGAGAACAGTTTATTTGTGGGGACATTGTAATATACTTCGTGAGTTTAGTGTTCCGTATAGGATGCGAATGAATTATCAATGTAAGCTTGGCAAATCGTGTTCACATTAGTGCACTGCCTGGGAAAACGGTGTAAACAGTACAATACCTGGAGTGAATCCATCGGAATGAATGCAGCGCTTGCCTCATAATGACAGCACGCGCTGATGTCAAGTCGCGTTTACTGCTGCTTTCAGGTATGCGCATACTTTTGAAAATTATAACCTCGCGTTGCCGTCCCTTAATTCATTGCCACTTAGACTTGTTACATTTAAGGGAAAGCTTCCAACCGTTTTCTATTAAGCATTCTTGGACAATCTCAGGAGGGTAGCGCGAAATAGTTATGTGCCAGCAAGCGTCTAGGAAACTGCTAATGTGAAAATAAGCCTAAGTTTGAAGGCGTTCTTCGGGCTTCAATCAGATTGCCGAGAAACCCTACGAATTTTTCTGTATGAATTCGCCAATGAGACTTCGTGGAGGGAGTAAATTCACTGACTGGCCATTAACCAATGCAGTACATATGGCCAAGCAATAAGTTTAGGAAGCTCAGAACTAAGTAGGATGTTCCAAAAATGAAATAGAAGTTGTCTCGAGTAAATATGGGCTTTCGCACAAACACACGCGTATAAAAACGAAATCGAGAAAGAGTGTGTATATCCAGGATATTCCACTCCTACATCTTCGAGATTGTGTACAAAGTGAATTCTCTTGGGCACATAATGGGTAAGTGCTACGTATAAGCACAATGCCAATCACTCGTTCGTTGTGCTGTCTTACGTAGGAGTTTGAAATTGTTTTTTTTTGTGAAGAATGGTGTCTTTATTTGTATGTTTTAGAGGTCACTTTTCAACGCTTGCCTTTGGAAGACATTTGCGAAATCTGAGCACTGGTGATGGTATGGTGCAACAATTTGCCGACTCGGCCAAATATTTCAGTTGAAGCCCTTATTCCTACGGCGACATTCTAACGCATTGCTTCAATCACTCTTTGCGGCTGTAAAGTGTCAGTGTTCCGCTTCGGTGTAACAACGCCGCCGTCATTGGTACTGTTTTAAGATATTCAAAATTGACGCATTCCTTTTTGTTGCGCTCTATAAAAGGCAAGAAGGCTGCATTTTTGATAAATATCTGATCAATAGTGGCATTGATTAAGCGCTGGAACATGGCCAGTGATTACTATCTCACCGAGAAGATATCAAAGCTCAGTATTACGTTGGGTGAATTGGCGCATTATTAATGGAAGATTAGTGGTGCAAATTGTAAATCAAGGAACAGACAATATAGGATAGAAACTGGACAGGAAAAGACGCCAGTATAACTGGCACCCTACCCTGTCTTCTTGTTTCTTATTGCTACTATTATATGAACACTCTCGACGGGTTTCTGCTGTAGGCGTCGCCGTCATCTTCTGTATAAAGTCCAAATAAAAAAAAATCGCTCCGCGCATCTTATGTACAAGGCGCGAGTAAAAGCATGCGAGTGCTGGTGACGAACGCGGCTGAAGGACAGATGAAACGACCTAGCCATCTTCGTCGCGTGAATTGCGTATTCGATAACATCGTTCTTCGTGCGAGGCCTGTGTTCAATGCTTTCTCAAGCCGAGAGGAAGCACCCAGCTCGTCTTTCTTTAGGCAAGGAGCATGAAGGGGCGCTGGGGGAAAGGCTGCTTCGTTCGAACGGCAACTATGATCTCCGATCAAAAGGGCGCGGTCGCGAGCGCGTCAGCGCTCGCTCTCTCAGCACATTAATAATAATAATAATAATAATAATAATAATAATAATAATAATAATAATAATAATAATAATAATAATAATAATTAAAATAATAATAATAATAATAATAATAATAATAATAATAATAATAATAATAATCTTATTATTTTTTAATTATTAACCAATCAATCATTTATTTAACGTGCCTAGGAACAACCGGAAGGTCTTTGTGCAGGCGCACGCAAAAATAAAACAATAAAAATAAACAGTACAATACACACAGTCCTCAGAAATAACAACAACAAAAACGCGCGGACAAAGAGAAATGAACACAAAAGCGGAGGAGGAAAATAAGACAACACGATAACTATTGAAGGGGAATCAAAAGTTATATTGTATATATACAACTATGCGGAAGGACGGAGAAGGGAAGACGTACTTTGTGCCATACTATGTCAAGACAGTGCAAAGCTCGGATAAAAACAATGACTGCGGACTATGAAAAACGTCAAGATCAAGAAAGTTAACATTATAGAGACTTTGTATTCTGTGAACGGTAGGGTGTTGGAAGAAGCAGGCGGCTACATGAAACGCTCTGTTCTCTCTCGTTAACTTACGCGGAATTCGAAAATTAACACTAATGAGAAGTACAGGGCATGACGTGATACCATGAACTAGCTTGTAAAGAAATAACAGATCAGAACGATTTCGTCGGCAGTGAAGTGATGGCAATGATAATAATCCAGCAGCATTTGAACGAGATCTAGAGTGATTTCTAGCAAAGCGATGGTTATATATGCTGAGGAATTTTTTCTGGACCCGTTCAATGGGGTTACCGCTGGATCGAGCAATGCCATTCCATATCTCGGCCGCATAATCAAGTTGTGGAAGACACATTGCGTTGTAAAATTTGAGGAGGGCTATAGGAGAGCTGAATTGTCGATATATTCTGCATACACATCTGAGAGAACGAAGGCCCCGCATAGTAGAACGCTTAACGTGGGCAGAAGCGTTTAACGTGCGATCAACAACAACACGAAGATCACTGACCTCATAAACCTTGCATAACGACACAGAATTGACAGAGTATTGAAATGACATGCTAGATGTTTTGCGAGTGATACACATGAATTTTGTCTTTGAGGTATTCAGAGAAAGGTTATTGCCGTTGCACCATTCGGAAAACGAATACAAATCTGACTGCAGCAAGCGACAGTCGTTAACTGAATGGATTTCCTTAAATATCTTGATGTCATCGGCATACAAGAGGAAAGAAGAATTACGAATGGCAAAAGAAACATCATTAACGTAAATTAAAAATAGGAGTGGGCCTAATACCGACCCTTGAGGGACCCCACTAGTCACTTTACACAAAGAAGACGTTTGGCCATTTACGGCTACATAACAATATCTATTGAGCAAATAGCCCTGCAGGATATTCACAACTGACAAGTCAACATCAAAGTGCGCAAGTTTAACCATAACCAGTGTGTGGCTGACTACGTCAAAAGCCTTCTCAGGTCAAAGTAAATTACGTGAACCTGCCCTCTCTGAGAAATAGGTGTGAAGATCTGCGTCATGAAACTAGCAAGATTTGTGGTAGTTGAGCGGCCAGCGAGCAAACCATATTGATTAGGAATCAATCAGTTTTTCACACTAAAAGACAATATGTTGTGAAGAGCGAGCTCGAAGATCTTTGATGTGGCACATAGTAGAGAAATCGGGCGATAATTAGAAGCATGTGTTATAGAGCCCGACCTAAATACTGGAAAAACACGAGCAGTTTTCCACATGCTAGGAAATGTGGAAGTGTCCAGGCAGTTATTAAATATCGTAGTCAGTACTGGGACAAATATAATACCATAAGCTTTTAGTATGGCGGAGGGGATGCTATCTGGGCCACATGATAAGGATGGTTTTAAGCGCTTAATGCATTCGTAGATAAGATTTTCATCCAGCGACAAATCACTGGATGAGCTAACAGCCTTGGGCTGTTGTCTGATGTCAGTGATAGAGTCTGAGGCCTTATAAACGAAAGAGAAACGCGTGGCAAAACAGTCAGCGACGGCATGCACTTCTACCACATTTGAGCCCAGTAGTCTGAAGGACTCTCCGCTTTTGCTAGACCGTTTACGTACATACTTCCAAAACTCATCCGGCCCGTCAGTGGCGCTTTTTTCTAAGAATTGAATATACGAACTATGATCCTGTTTATATAGGCGTTTAGAGAGAGTTCGAAGAAAGCTGAACTCTTCTTTCCACTCGCTGGATGGAGAACATTTAGATTTCCTGTGTGCGTGATCATTATGCTTCAGTGCACTGATAAGTTCGGATGAGAACCAGTGGGGATATTCACGTTGTTTAACTGTATATTGCGGAATAAAATTACGCATGCTGCTCAGTACAAGCTCCCGTAAACCGATCAACCTGGTCATCAACATTTGGTTTGTCACTAACCAGTGACCACTCAACGGAGGACAAGTAATGATACAGGCCCGTGTAATCACCTCGCTTGAACGCAAATCTTGGAGATTTGTTTACGTAAGTGCTGTAGCTCGTTGTTTCGGCTGATGCAGATAATCTTACGTTAAGTGGTGGGTGGAATTTGTCAGGACGTACAAGAGAGATGTTGCAGCGGGAAACTTCAAGGGGTAGATCATTTGACACACACAGGTCTAAGACGTTGCCACTGGAATTGACGACTGAAGTATGTTGCAGTAGGGAATTAAACGCCAGAAAGTCCAAGAGCAGGCTGCACCTTTTCTCTTAGAATGATTGTAATGGGAAAAGGTAAGCGTGCTCCAGTCAATTCCAGGTGCATTGAAATCCCCAAGCACAATAATTCTGTGCCCACTATGACAAGATATCACAAGTTCAATAGAAGACATCACATCATGAAACGAGGCAGGGGAAATACTGGGCGGTAAATAGAAACATCCAATCAACTTTTCACGGCACTCAAGGTTGATTTCTAGCCAGATCGATTCTCCGATAGTTTCGTGGTCTTTCCGTCTAACGGATTTCAATGATGATGATGATGATGACAATAATAATAATAATAATAATAATAATAATAATAATAATAATAATAATAATAATAATAATAATAATAGTAATAATTTATTTCTGCCGCAACAAAAACAGGGACAGGAGAGCTGCAGAAAGAGCTAACATAGACGGCTTGGCTGAGCCGCAGTCACCAAATACAAAGCGACAGTGAAATGGTGTCAAAAGGAAATATTCACACACATATGGCTTCACATTAAAAAAAGTAGCACACTGCATAGTAAAGCAGACAAGGAATGAGCAAAGAGTGTTTTATATGCACTTTGTACACACTACGAAAATTGCGTCAACAGCAACAAAAAGAAAGTCACAGTTTCGCCGCAACCGCGAAGGAAGGAATGCGATAGCAATAAATTGGAATGTAACGCGAAGAACGGAAAACAGCTCGAAATTGCCAACGCGTCGCTCGAGCCCAAAGGACGCACGAAAAGAACGCACACAGGACGAGCGCGAAATATCATGCGTCACAGCTCGACACTTGAAGCGCACTGCTCAAACATAAAGCAGGACGCACGAAATGAACGAACAGGTACACACAGGACGACCGCGAACTAACTGTCACAGCTGTTACGTATTTCTGTTTAAACAGTGCGCTCCTTTCGCAAACGCGGCTGCTGCAGCGAGCGAAGTGACCTTCGTACGCTCTGTGACTTCAGCGCGGACATCGAGGGGAAAGCACAAGACATACAACCCCCTGCTCCACCACCCAGGCCGCCCCCTTCTTTCCTCGAGATAAGCGCACGAATGCAACCACGCCCCGTAGGGCGAAGAGCAATGGCGTTCGCAGGAGCGGGGCGACGATCTTTAAAGCGCGCCATGCGCGCACATCGCGCCATCTATGTGGTGACTAAGAAAGCATGCTGAAGTAAATGGTTTATATAAATAGCTCGACGTTAGCAGGCTGATAGACGTTGCTGTTCGTGGCCTAAGGTCTAACGCCGCGCGCTGGTGAGCGAGAGGTCGTCCGTTCGATTCCGCGCGTCGGAAAGGTTTTCTGAATTATTTTTCTTTGTTTCTTTTATATGTACATATACACATATACATATACGGTGCGTGACGGCGGTGACGGGGACGGCAAAAATCAGCCGAGACTGTCCATATAATTGCTATCGCAATAAAAAACATCATAAACACATTCCTGAGACCATCATGCGTCACATTCCTGAGACCAAAAACACATTCCTGAGACCTATATCACAAATGTAAATATAGTAAAAACTAATAAAAATACAGATAGAGAGGAGGCAGAAACACCTTATTTGAGTTTCACCAAGCCTAAAATATAGTTGGGGGTGCATCCTCACATGAGTGAGTGAGTGAATAAACTTTATTAAAAGTCCGGACGAGGCGGGGGGAAGAAGGGATTGACCCCTGTCCCGTCCCACTCTCCGTCGATGATGATGGCGTCAGGTGACGTCTAGAAGCCCATGGACCCATGAAACGGAGTTTTTTATGGGTGCCGGTATAGAGATTGCAGCTTGCACATGTGCACACGTTTAGAACGGATTGAAGTGAGTGTTGGAGGCACTCTTTCCCCTTTACTTATGCGTGGTGTTGGCACCCACCAGTTTTGGGGTTGCGTGAGAGGATAACTCTTGTTGTTTTCTTCCAAGTTAGCGAATTGTCGGATGTGATATATATTATATTTAGTTTTAATATAAAATAAACTTTTAGCCTGTACTGATATAAGTGGAAAATTTTGATTATACCAGTCGCAAATAACCATTTGCTGGATGTCCCATCGCATCAAAGACATGGCGAAGAGACTTCTTTTGCAAAATATATATTTTCTGTTGACAGGACGATGATGCAGTGCTCCCCACGAGATGGCAGTAGTTTTTTGAGAACAAAAGAAATAGTTATAAAAGAGTAGTTTATTCGGCTCAGGAAAAATGTATGCAATGGAGTCGATTGTGCCAATTATTATGGCTAACTGATTAAAAACTTGGTTCACATGGGTTGTCCGTGACATATTTGATGAAATTATAACACCGAGACACTGAAACTGATCGACTATTTCTATTTGTTTGGAGTTAAATGTAATACTAGCATGCGAAGAAATCAGTTAATCTTTCAGGTTGAAAAATTAGCGCTTTTGTCTTTTTTTGAATAAAGCCCATGTATTTAGATTTTCATCATTTTTACAGCATGGTCATCGTCGTATTGCATGATTGTATTAGTTTATGAATGTTGCTTCTTGCGAAAGAAAGTGCTGTTATTATCTGCGTGTATTATAAATCTAGCGTTCGCATTGATGTTTACAATATCATTTAGGTAGATGTTGAATAGTAGTTGCCCCAACATACTTCCTTGCGAGACACCAGAAAAAAATTGGTTTTACTGCTGAGGTCGTTATCCATATTGACCATTTGTTTCGTATTAGATAAATAAGATTTTGTTAGCTCTGCAGATTGCCCTCGAATTCCGTAGTACCGTAGCTTCTCTAGAAGTAATTCCTGAATTACGAGGTCAAACGCCTTTGAGAAGTCAACTAATATTCCTATTACGAAAGCTATGTTCTCAAATTGTGAGAGAATATACTCTTTTTGTTCGGAAACCGCTAGTGCAGTCGATTTATTTTTTCGAAATATGAATTGACACGGCGTGACCAAGTTGTATTTGTCTAGAAATTTGGTGAACTCACGGTGCATAATTTTTCTAGAGCTTTGGAGAAGACAGGCAGTACGGACAAAGGTCTATAATTGCCCAGACCATTTCTATCTCCTTCTTAAAATAAAGCAGTTACTTTTGCAGTCTGCATTATTTCTGGAAATACTGATCTAACACAACATAGATTAAAAATATTCATTCTAAAAAGAAAGGGCGTGCAAACGCGGACATACGAACACCGCTCTGCAGAGGAAGAATGAGCGAGTAAATGACAAGAAGCGAACCGATATTTGTTTCGTAAAACACACAAACAAATTCACTGATTGCCGTACAAGTGTGGTGTATAAGGATCCATTCAGATGTGGCCGTTTCTACGTAGGACAGACGGGCCGCTGCATTAACCAGAGATTATTAGAACATAAAATATCGCTAACCGGAGGCTAACCTTCTAATCTATCGTTACACTGTCGAGATTATAAGTGCACGCCAAAATTCAATGAATGCGCAGTTTTGTACCGACATAGAAATGAAGAAACGCGTCTGATGATTGAGGCATGGCATATCGAGAATAGTGGTAGCGCATGCGTGAGCCAACCGTCGATTAATTTGCATAAACATGAAATCAAACGCCTTAACAGTTATCTTTCGCGTAGGCCCTCACGCGTGCCGGATTGATATGTTCGCCTATTGCATGGGCATGCGCAGATAAGGTTTCGTGCCTTCTTTCTTTTCCGCCGTTATGCATCTATTCAGTTGTTATTCGGCGTTTGCGGTGTCCTGACTTCTTTCTTGTGCCCGTGTTTGCACGCCCTGTCTTTTTAGAATGAATACTTGCCAACTAGCTCAGCTCTCTGTTATTTTAAGCTTCATTAAAAATATGTGTGATGGTTGGCGCTACAACATCCGCAACGTATTTTACAGGTTTTATCTGACTGTCAGGAGTACCTCGATATATGCTATTTTTTAGGCTGAGCGTAATAGATGTTATTTCATCCGTAGCCACATGATTTTAAAATATTGTGTTATCATTGTGAAAGTTTATGTTCTCATATGTTTCGGGCAAAGACCCGTGCGCTTTCACTGCTGTAAAGATGTCATTAAATACATGTGCCAGCTTTGTCCTGGTTAGTTCTTTGGCATCAATAATTAAAGTACGCAGGTGGTTTTGTCACTGCTTGCATTCCAACAATGCGTTTAAACGAGTCCAAGCCACGCCATGACGGTCATTCGTAACATCTAAATATGTGGAGTAATATTCCGTTCGAGCTGATTGTAGTTTCTCATTTATTCTATTCTAAAGTTTTTCAAATAAACACAAATCGCCATTCTCTGGTGTAAATGCAAACATCCTGTCTAGCTTATTTTAATCATTGATTTTCTGAGGCAACTAAGGTGTAATTCATGACTTACGAGTTTCTCGAGATGCTTGACATGTTGTAAAGGGATAGTGAGAGTGATACAGATGTTAAGGATATCAGTAGGCGGCTACTACCCGTGTACGTGCTGCGCCCTCCCGGCTTGCTTCGCGTTTAGATGGCATACAGCGCGAAAACCGCTTCGCTCCGTGGAGCAGCCGTATTTCCTTACACCAGCGTTTCGTAGAGTTACGGGAGATCGTATCCAAAAGAAGGAGCTGCTAGCCTTACTTCGTATAACATTGCAGTATGTTGCCCTTTGAATTCACAATTTCGCGCTTGCGGTGAAATTGTAAATTTCTCCCTTGCTTCGCAGTTTGCGCCACAAATATTTTGTTACGATATCAAAAGTTATCTCATTTATTGTTCCCCCACATTTTTCTATTCGTTACTTTTTGCCGTAATTCAATATGCACATTACGCCTTTCTATGTCAATAAAGGCGACATGTAATTATGGAACTTTTTTCCTGGTTCCACCTTTGCAGTGCGAGTTAATCGGGTTCTTCGGATTTTCTTGCGAGACGATCGAGGCCACCACGGACGATGGGTACATCATAGAAGTCGACAGGGTGGGACAGATCGCACAGGACAACGGTACTTCGTCAACAGAAAAAAGTACCAATCGCAACCCGATTATTCTGGTGCCGGGCATATTGTCGGAATCCTGTACCTGGTTTATTAACTATCCCTCGCAGAGCGCAGGTAAGCGAACGATTTGTGACATATTTACAAGCATAAGGCGTTCGAAAGAAAAGCAATTAGCAGTCAGTAATGGGCCTTTTTTAGTAGGTCGAGAAATACTTGACGCTCATATTAGTCGAGGTGATACAAAGAAATTATTAGCGAACAGATCACAAACTTTTCGCAAAGGTTATTTAAACACCTGTACACATAGGCGGAGAGTACGGGGGGGCTGGGGGGCTTGGCCCCCCCCCCGCGCCCCCGGACTGCCTCATGGGGGGGGGGGGGGCAGAGCCCCCCCTGGCGCCGGCCCAGCGTATATCTTTGAGCTTGGCTTAGGTCCCCGGGTCGTCCTGTCTGGCAGCTATTTCACAGGAGGCTGTTTATGCCCGCTTCGTTTTCATTTCAGCCATTTAAAGTTCGGCATATGGGCCAGTGACAAGTCAAACATTCAATGGAAAAATGCCCCTCAAACGGATTTTTACGTGCAGAATATGTTGGGCTGATGAACAACTGAAGCGACAACTTAAGCTATGACAAATTAAAAAATTCACTGGCGATTACGATACTGCCTAATTGGCTGAGCGCAGCCTCGTGTTCGGGCAACGCCAGCTGTGTTTGAAGTTTTGACTATTCGCAGTTGTAGCAATGTAACCTTCGTTACATATTGCCACAGAAAGTGCGAGCGCTCGAGTGCTACGCACACTATATACTCTGTGCATTGCAGCTGTCGCGAACCAAGTGAAACGCCCACAGCCCCGTTACGACAAGCGAAGCCAGCCGCAGTGCACGTCTCAGAATTACTTTCGGCCATCTTGAACTGAACTAAGTGGCATATAATTAAAGCTTCCCGTGATAGCGTTGGCCTACTCTCTCCTGTGTGGAGCATATTTTAACAAAGTAAAGCCTAACGCCATGCATTGCGTGAATCTCGTTTACGCGACGCAGTCAACGAGTCAACGTAACAGGTCGCCTACGCGACCTTTTTCGCTTCCAAGAGTTACGGGGTGGATTGATGTCCTTGTGTAAATTGAAAAATAAATCTAGGGCCTTCCACTTACAGATCTTCATTATGATATCGCGGGCACCTAAGAGACTAAAGTTACTTTAAATTCTTTAATTTGGAAGTTTCTTTAATTTTGGAAGTTTCTTTAAATTCTTTAATTTGGAAGAGCAACTCGGGCCCCCGCCCCTCCGGTAAAATGAAAACTCTCCGCCTATGCCTGTAGAGATTGTGACTGAAAATAAGAGCTACCATAAAGTCATTCACGGTTTCGCGAAACCTTCCAATGCTGCTCATTTTATCTTTACAGTTTATCAAAATTACCGTTTGTATACGTTTTCCGGCACGTGGAATATCCAAAGCACGCTTTGTCTGTGCGTCAGTTATGTACATGCAATGGTACATGACATTGTAAATATTTTTCTTGACGCTACTACGATTATGCCACTATCTTTGTAGGGTGGCGAGGACACTCTCAAGGTGTTTGTTCGCGTGTTTCTTCCTGGTCTTCTGCAATATTGCTCAAATGTTGGAAGTACACGCACTTCAATGTCATGCCAATAAATGATAGAAAGAAGATTACTTTTAAGGGCTCGTCCTTCTTCGTTAGTCATAATAATAACGAGAACTAACAGACAGCAATGCCAATTAAGGTATGGCGTGTGTTATTTGTAGTATTAAGAATATAAATGTGAAGAAAGTAAAGTGGACGGAAAGATAACTTGCCGCTGGCAGGGACCGAACCTGCGACCTTCGAATAACGCGCTCGATGCTCTACCGGTGAGCTACGGCGGCAGTCATCTCCCCGTACACTTTATAGGGTATATATGTGGATTAAACTTAGGAGTGTTAGTCAGCGCCGATCGCAACCATGGCGGCGAGTGTGGAACACTCTTTTTCCTGCCTTTATTTTTTGGCGTCACGTAGCACGTGATCTGTTTACGAGCATGGCAGCTGACCATTAATGTAGCACATGGGCTTAGCACTGTTAGGTATCAGGGTATGACTGCCAGTGATCACTTATGGCGTGGCCACTCCTAAAGATTTCCGGTAAGTACCTTGAGAGTTGAGAATGCTGTTCATGGCGAATGCCGTGAGTAAATTAAAAACAGCAGAATTCTTCAGAGCAACTCTGCTCAAAATAACACGCGGCGGATTCGTGCCGGTAGGTCGAAACGTGCACAACTGAACCAGATGTTTGGGCAAAAGGAGTCTTCACGAAAGGAAGTGGAATGCATTTTTATAACATGCTATTCTTGCAATGGAAACCATTGGTGGATCAAAGGTTGCGAGGCCCCCGCCACAGCGGTGTAGTAGCTATGGCGCTCGAGTGCTGCCCCGAAGGTCGCCGGATCGAATCTCGGCAGCGGCGGCCCCGATTTCGGTGGAGGCAAAAATGCTTGGGGCCCGTGTGCTTAGATTTCACTGCACGTTAAAGAACCTTAGTTTGCCGAAATTTCCGGAGTCCACGACTACCGCTTTACTCATAATCATGTTGTAGTTTTGGGACGTTAAACCGCAGCACTTATTTTTAGGTTACCAGGCGAGCGAGTCTGCGTGCACGCGTAATGTGCAATGTTCCTGACTGATAGTGAAACTTTAACGCGTTTTGGTACGAACATTTCGCGTCTTCTGAATAAGGTATTAGAGTCAAGTTGTTTGCCTTTCGCCCATGCGTTCCCAGCGGGGTATTTTGGACGGCTGACGTCCATATATGTACCAACACATGTAGAAGAAAAATACAGACATAAAATGGAGACAGAACCGACGGACCACACTCACGCGGCGGGGCTTGCAGACAAATAAGTATAGACAAAATGTGGAGACGTCGCAAGTGGCGGATCTGCGCACGAGGCGGCTCTTACCTCGGCGCTGTGTGGTGGCGCTGCTGTAATAACGCGCAGAACACTGCGAGAAACCAGGCAAGACAAGACGCCCGGGCGGTAAAGCCCGCTCGCGTCGCAGAAGAAAGTTGAGAAAGGTCAGCCTTACTTCAAGGGCTGGGCAATGAACGCGGTAGGAGCGAAGTGGAATGTTATACGAACTGCGGCTAGGACCTCACTACTTTAGGGAACGCGGCTGGTGTAGCGAGCGGGTGGCCTTAGTTTGGTCTATGGCTTCAGCGCAAACTTTGACATAAGAGCAGAACACGCAAAACGCTATGACCCATCTGCTGATCGTCTTTATAGATACGTGACACGGCGCACGAAAGCACACACGACCTCGCCCTGCCTGTCAACGTACACATTTCCTGCCGGTCCCCCGCAGTCCCCTCCCTCTGGCTCCTATATCCACGCGTATATCGCGCGACGGAGACGGCCGGCTCGTTTCATCTCTGCTTCAGTGGCGCTCGTCAGTAGCGTTCGCGCGCTTTCACTCGTACATAGAACATACGATGCGTGGGGTGATGCTATTGATTTGGAGCGTACACGGAGCATGACGGCGACGGCGTCGGCGAAGATGCACCCCAAATGTCCATATGTGATTGCTATCGCAATATACGCGCAGAGGTTTCGAAGCAGTTCGAGCCATTGCGAATGTTTCTTTCTCCGAACATACGGAAGAGCTTTTCCGGCAAATAAAAGCAATAAAAGCTGCTGATATTTGGAAACTGAAAACTCTACAATGCTACAAGAGTGCTATGCTAGGAGAAATAGATTCATTTCTAACCCTCATTAATCTACCTATTCATATCGCCGTCAGCCACCATGGCAAATCCCTTTTTCGCATACAAATTATGGACAACAGCGCCTTTGTCATGCACTGCCTTCCCTGCTTAACCATTTCAACAAACAAAGTGTTGATGTGTTACCGCTAAACAAAACTAAAGTGTTGGACTTGTTCCTATAGCGGCTCAACGACAACATTTGTTTAGAAGAAAAAAAATCACACCGGTTTTTTGACATGCTGCTGTTATTGTAGTTTCCTTTCTATGTTATAAAAAGTGTTCCTCGGTTGCACTTTGTAGTTGCTGTATACTTGTTTTCATTTATACACTTCCCTTCCTTTCATCCCTATGTTCATTTTTATTCAGTAGAAACTTTATTACTTCTCTAATGCTTTATACATTGTAACATGCTTTCTTCTATTGTTTTGAAACCAACATCACCACTATCTGCCTGGTGGACCGGAACTTTGTCAAGCCGAAGAACTTTCGGCTTTTTCTCCAGTTCTCCCTTTTTCACCTTATGTATGAAATGGTGAAAGTAAAAGATTTTGGATTGATTGATTGACTGATTGATTGATTGTTTGATTGATAGCAGCAACGCGAACACAGACAGCGCAAGCGAGACTGTGCAACACCAGAAGTAGGAAGAAGAATGTAACGTTATGCAATCACCCACATCAAATACGACCGAGAGGCGTTTGCAGAAGGAACGCGAATTCGGCTTCGATGGTATTCCGTCCCTATATGAAAGTTGCGGTCCCACGAATTCTCCATGTAGCGCACCTTCAGTTGGTCATATTACGTATGGTCACCTCGGTATCCCGACATACGTCATCTAACAGTTTGAAATGGAAGGTGCAGAAAAGGCTACTCAGTTGTCTTGAAAGCTTCATTGTGGAAAACGAAATGAAAAGAACAATATGGCTTATATTTTATGATGCGGCACCAGTTCTCACACTTTGTCCTCTAGCGCTATGACTAAAAAATATCCGGCGGATCCTACGTACTGTGAGAATCCATGCAATGCGAAGCGGCCAGCAAAGCGTTCCTTACATAGCATTGTTTCCCTTTGAGGAGAATGAAGTCATTCATGTCATGACACTTAGTTCACTATATATCATATGTCTGCCATGCAAGCGTGCATGTACAATCTTTTATATAATAAAAGACATATTCTGGCATATACAATCCATGAACTTTCATTTTTGTTAATCACGCACTGATATCATGCCATACCAATATTGATGTATATGCAGTTAGCAAAACAGCCGGAAGTGCATCAACACAGTGTCATGTAAATCATACCGTACATGACATGCGTCTCACCATTTGAGTGTTAGGACTTGTCATTTATGCTCGCCATACAGTCACGTCACGCAATACCAGTTTTGGTGTATATCAAGCTAAGGAAACGGCCGCGAGCTCACCATGAGCGTGGCATCTAAATCATGCTGTGCATGAAATGCATGTCATGATTGGCATGTAACCACCTGCAATTAGTGTTCATCATACAGTCACGTCGCGCAACACCAATATTGGTGTATATCAAGCTAGCGAATCGGCCGCGAGCAGACCATGAGCGTGGCATGTAGAGCAAGCCTTACAAGATATGCATGTCATGATTGTCACGTTACCACCTTTCATTTATGTTCGTAATACAGTCCTGCCACAAAATACCAGTTTTGGGCTATACCAAGCTAGTGAACCGGCCGCGAGCGCACCATAAGCGTGGCATGTAAATCATGCTGTGCATGAAATGCTTCTTAAGACCGCCATGCTACCACATGTCTTTTATGTTCGCCGTACAGTCACGTCACGCAATTCCAATTTTTGTGTATATTAGGCTAGCGAAACGGCCGCGAGCGCACCATGAGCGTGGCATCTAGATCATGCTGTACATGACATACATGCCATGATTTTCATGTTACCACCCGTGATTAATGTTCTTCATGCCATCACGTGAAGCAATACCAATTTTGGTACATGTCCAGATAGCGAAACGGCCGCAAGGGCACCATGAGGTACTCCGGCTGGCATGTATGTGATGGCGTACATGACATGCATATCATGATTTTCATGTTACCACCTGTCATATATATTTGCCACACAGAAATGTCTCGTCGTGGCAGTCTTGATATATATCCATCTATTTGATCGGCCGCGAGTGCCATGAGACCACGTCATTCAAATCATGCTGTACATGACATGCGTGTCAAGATTCGCACGGTAAGACCAGTCATTTATGTTTGCCATACACTCTTGTCACGCCATGCTAATTTTGGTATATATCAAGTTAATGAAACGGCTGCAAGAGCAGCAAGACCGTCGAATATAAATCATGCTGTTCATGACATGTACGACATAATTTTCATGTTATGACCTGTCATTTCTGTTCGCTATACAGTCAAGTTATGCCATACCAATTTTGGTACACATCCCGTTAACGAAACGGCCAGGAGAGCACAATGTCGTAGGCGGCTAGATAGATAGATAGATAGATAGATAGATAGATAGATAGATAGATAGATAGATAGATAGATAGATAGATAGATAGATAGATAGATAGATAGATAGATAGATACGTTCAAAGTCGTAGAAGTTCGCTAAGAAATGCTTCGCATTTAAAGAAGAACAGTGCGAGGAAGAAGCTGGAAAAAGATGGTTGGTTGATCCCTCCCTCATAGGAATCGGTATAACACGAAAGTGAAACGTGTCGTCACAGAAGTAGTTTATTGTTTATACTGCATTGGTATATGAGAGCTTGTACAATGTCTACTGTTGTTTGGCAGATATAGCACCGCTTGATGTGGACGCATCGCACTTACGTTGACGCCATGTGGCACATCTCCGTACCGACGACTAAAGCCCACGATCATGATTTAACACTTGCGGTAGCTGAAATTCTTAACATATACGTTGACTCCGCATATGGTGAATCCTGCGCAACGATGGCATCAACAAGCGCATAATAAACACTGATACTCGATATGCACTCCTTCAAAGCGTCGTGAAATGCTAAGAGAAACGCAACGCGCGTCGTGTTTTCCCTCTAGCCTGGCCGTTACTTCACACAGGACGAACGGGGAACGCGGCGCGACAGCCAGGCGAGCGTCGGAGAGCTAGTTGTCGATATGGATGAATGGTATGAACGAGGCTTGCGGTAAAGCTGCCACCTCACGGTGTGTTTAAGCGTTGACGAAATTAAACTTGTATTGGAAACGCGCCGAATGGGACAGTCGTTGCAACGGTGCGTTTGTTCTAGGGGCGAAGCTCCTTAAAGCGGCACCCGTTCGTCCCTCGTAGCAGGGTTGCCAGGTCGAAAAGTAAAAAATAGTCAATAAATCGGAAACACTAGCCAGAAAGTAGCCAACTTGAGCCAAGGGCACTAAAAGTAGCCAAAAGTAGCCACACGTGTGTGAAAACGACTGCGACCTTGTTTTTCAAATGACTAAATTCAGTAGCCTTTTGCTGGAAACGTAAAGAAGTACACCAGAAACCATTCAAAATCATAATTTCTGAGACTAAAGCATAAATTGTTGACTTTAGCAATCATTTCGTGCCGGATGATGAAGTTTCTTACGCTCTTGCAGAAATGACGTCCTCTTCGTGCGCCTTCCGTGACCTTTCATGAAAGGGCTACAACTACCACCGATAATAAAAATTAGTGCTGCATAAGTGTGCACAAAGTCAGTTTCCGTGATTGAAGCATAAATTGTACTCACTTCGGCAATCGTTTCTCGCGTGATGACGAAGTTCGAGTAATGAATATTCTCGAGTCGCAGTCCGCCCCTAGTTCTTGGAAACGACACAAGCAGTTCGTCAGATATCCGATTTCTAAAGTCGACAAGTGCATAGCACCTTGGATGCGGAGCGCTTTCGGTTGTCCTGTTCACTTTCAATTAGTTTAAAGTCGCGTTCAACAATAGGTGTTCGGCGAAATGAGACGCCATACAACAGTTTTCTCCCAAGTCCCAGCCACTTATGCATAAGACTTTTCTGTTTGTATAATGCGAGCGCCAAATTCAATTTCGGGAGCTTGTAACGCGCCTTGATAACCATGTTTTGACGCCGCCTACTCGAACGCCAGCGGCTGCGACGTCACAAGCTATTGATAATTTGGTTCAAATTGAGGCAACAAGAAACTAGCCAAAAAGTAGCCAAGTAGCCAACACACTTTTTCTGCCACCGCCGGCCTAAAAAGTAGCCAAATTGGCGCAAAGTAGCCAAACCTGGCAACCCTGCCTCGTAGTCGTAGTGCGTAACCAGTCGTAACGCTAGTACCACATCTTGACCTCCAAGGTGGTGCCGGTGGGAGATTTTTCCTGTGAGTTGTTGAACAATAAAAAATTCGCAGCGTGCGCGTTAACTAAAAGCCGAATTCTTCTGTCTCTCATTCCCCATTAGCAGCCATTGGCATGTTCCAGTAGGAAACGTTAGTAGAAGTAGAAGTGTAAGTGTTAGCTAAAAGCCGAGTTCTCCTGTCTCTCATTCCCATTGGCAGCCATTGTTTACCTCCAAGGTAGTTCCTGGTGAGATTTCTCCTGTGCGTGATTAAACAATAAAAATTTTGTTCAAAACGCCGTTGATTGATGAAATAAACCAACGAAAGACGCTAGATGTTTTCTAAAAGCAAAACGAAAGAACGCCAGATGTTTCTAAAGCAAAACGAAAAGACGCCAGCTGCTTAAGGAAAGACGCTAGATGTTTTCTAAAGCAATGGTTTTCCAAATAATGAAAATTCACAGAGTACATGTAAAATTAAAGTGAGCTGCAAGTCGTCATAACTCTCATCGAACCTTTAGTATAAACGCGCCCGATCTCACGTCGGTGATGATGTACTGGGCACAATTCACGGAAGATTCACGGTTTACCGATGAACCTCCGCAGCTTCGCCCACTCATCATCATTCACTCCGTGGATATGCTGTGATTTTGTTTTCCAGCCTGGTGGCACAGATGTCACAGCCCCGTTTAAAGGGGACGCTCATAGCATCCATCCATCCAAGGTCACTGTGACAGGCAAGTCTGAAAGATAAAAGGCGCTTCATGTCACCTGCGTAATGTGAAGAGGAAGGAGCCGTGTGGAACGGCTGTGTTCGGAAATGCTCTCTGCTGGGAACAGCGTATCGGCCACAAGCCAAGGATCATCGACCCCGTTTCTTGATGAAGATACAAGCTACAAAGTCGTCCTGCCACGTCTACCAACCGGTAACGATGTCTTGAATTCCGTTTTCCTTCACGTAGACTTGGGTGGTAGACCGTACGGAGCTCCAGACTTCCGTGGCGCTCTGCTTGAAGTAGTGACTACTGCGGACGTTATAGGTGTGGGGCAGTACCAAATGAGCCATGCGTGGATGGTTACCTGCGCAAGTAGAGTGGCGAAGCAGAAACTTGTCACCCGTGCTGAGCTTCGTGTTAAAGGGCGGAAGTGCATGGTGATAGATCCGGAGACCAAGGATATTAAACTGAAACTCCTTTGGCTACCACCTCACCTTGAACCTCGACGAGTTGAAGATGCGTTTCAAGCATATGGTGTGGTAAAATCTATAGAGAGAGAGACATGGAGATGTGCTGGTATGGAGCAATGGATGAAAACAAACCGGGATGTTGCCTTAGAGCTCAACGATGGCATCACTGTAAGCTCAATACCACATATGTCCATCTACAGTCATCAATGCCTAGTGCTTATTCCTGGTAGGCCTCCGCTGTGTCTTCGTTGCAAGCGAGTGGGACACGTTCGACGACAGTGCAAAACACCGTGGTGCTTGCAGTGCAACCGCTTGGGCCATTTGTCGGATGCTTGCGTGTCGACTTATACAAGCAAGCTTTGTTCTGGCCAATCTAGCACAGAAGAGCCTCATCTGGACTTATGGATGCTACAGAGGTGGTCGACGCGTCCGGAGAAGCAGCAGGCGGCATCAAAGAAGATGAACAGTTGACCATAGAGCCCGTGCCCAGCACTCGGAATAGCGCAGCTAAAAGCACAAGTGAAGACACAAGGAATGAGAACGCTGTCAGCGAACATGGCTTGGAAAACCCAAAGGAAAAGCCTCCAGATGACGAAGACGAAGAGGCAATGGACAGCAGCCAGACAAGGAAACGCCCGGCGCCGGAAAGTGATGAAGCAAGAGCGGGTGCGCCAGACACAGCAGAGCAAGCGCCCTCATGTGGACAACGTGTTGTCTCCTTTGGAGGTGGAGGGCCGCGCCGTCTGTGCCAGCGTTCTCAGGAAAGTGCCACAAAAAAGTGCAATGGTAAAGCCATAAGTTCGCTTGTGGCTAAAGGCGATCAAGAAAAGCTTTAAGTGAGCAAAATGGCTACCACGTTTACTTTCCCCCTATGTGTAGCGACACTCAACGTGCGTGGCTTGAGAAATGAGAGGCATCAGCGGGAGTTAAACCACGTGCTTAAGCAGCATGATGTTGATGTTGCTGCAGTGCAAGAAACTAAGATTTCATCGGCTCGTGATGCCAACTTTGCTCTGGAAACTTTTCCAGATTATGTATTGTACATTAGTCAAGTACGTGGTGTTTCTGCTCGATGCTTTTTATTAGTTAGAAAGCAGTTGAGTCGCTCTTTGATGTCGCTGCACGTTGATGGGGAAGGCCGTCTTATTTGCTGCGACATCTCTTTTCATTATCCTAATTGGAGATTTGTTTGCGTCTACGCTCCCTTAAAAGTGAATGAAAGGAAGGCTTTCTTCCTGTCCTTAGCTTCGTTGCTGAACACTGATAGACATTTATTTGTGTTGGGGGACTTTAAGTGTGTTTGTGACTTCATCGGCTCGTGATGCCAACTTTGCTCTGGAAACTTTTCCAGATTATGTATTGTACATTAGTCAAGTACGTGGTGTTTCTGCTGGATGCTTTTTATTAGTTAGAAAGCAGTTGAGTCACTCTTTGATGTCGCTGCACGTTGATGGGGAAGGCCGTCTTATTTGCTGCGACATCTCTTTTCATTATCATAATTGGAGATTTGTTTGCGTCTACGCTCCCTTAAAAGTGAATGAAAGGAAGGCTTTCTTCCTGTCCTTAGCTTCGTTGCTGAACACTGATAGACATTTAATTGTGTTGGGGGACTTTAAGTGTGTTTGTGACTCTATGGATCACTCATATTTAACAAATCTTTATGATGCAAGTGCCGCTTTACTGCGGCTGTTAATAATTGACCAGAATCTAATAGATGTGGGAGAGCATGCGCCTCCTCGTTAAAGTTTACGCACTTTCAAGGGGTCTCTCACGCTCGGCTTGACCGTGTGTGTCTCTATGAGCCTCTGGTCTCACGTTCACAAGTATGCTGTGAAGCCTATATTTTTCACAGACCATTGTTTAGTAGCTGTTTCATGGGGTATTCCAAAATTTCGTAAGGTTCCTGCAAACTGGGAATTATGGAAGCTAAACGTACAGCTCCTGCAGGAAGAATGTTTAGTAAAAATAGCTAAACAATTACTCCATGAGGTAACACAATGTCGGCTGCTGCCAATTTCTGCTCAATGGAAAATGTTCAAAGAAAAAGTTAAGTACGAAGCGACTGGTAACTCATGCGAGCTAGCCCAAAGAAAAAATGCTGAAAAACGTTATCTTTATGATTACTTAATAAGCTGCATGCTTCTGAAAGCCAGGAGCCGGGGTTGTACGGAGACGAAATAAATATCGTTCGAGCACAAATACAAAAACATGATACGGAATTATACAGAGGGGCAATGATTCGTTCACATGTTATTCGTTTCACTCGTTTATTTAATTTATTTTCGTTTATTAGTACCTTAAGGGTCCCAGGGACATTACATGAGGGGTGGGAAAGAAAACCTGATAGATAAAAAGAAAACAAAAAAGCAAGAACAGCACCAACAATAACAACAAAAACAAAAATAAGAAAAATAGCAGTAGATCACATTTACAAGGATAAAATATGGCTTTTTACTGCAGTTTTAAATTGGGCAAACTGGGATGACATGGCGATGTGGGCGGGAAGGTCGTTCCAGTCTCGCGCAGTCTGCAGGAAAAATGACTTCTGGAATGTCTTTGTTTTAGAACGTACGGGATAGACGGCGTTGGGGTGAGAATGGCGCGATGTCCGATGTGCAGGTCTGATGAATGCATTGCCTGGTGGCAAGGAATAGAACTTATGATACATGCACAAACGTGAAACTTTACGGCGAGTGGCAAGATGAGGAAGGTAGACTTGAGATTTGACTGCTGACACACTTATGTTAGTCGATTTCAAAACAGGAGAAAGTGCCTCAGATCAGGCTGGCCGATGTTTCGATAGGGGACCTATCTTTGTCAAAGGCGCCTTGTCATCCCTGGCGTGTTAGTTTTATGGGGTTAGTGATGACGTCATGTCCAGCGGCGGCGTGTCTGTTGCTGTTGGTAATTGATGCCTGGAAAGAGAGAAACTCGAAAGCAGAGGAGTAAAGCCCTTGCCACATTTCAAGAGAGTTTGCAAACACGTTCGGGTCTGCCCTGTCAGAGTTCAAGGTAGCTGCAAAGAAAAAAAAAAAAGAGAAAAAAAAAGGGGGGGCGGGGGGGGGGCGGGTACAACCAAGCGAGAGGACGAGTGCAGCCATCACTAAGAGCTGCAGAAGGTGGTGAGGAAGGGAACTACAGGCGGGGAGAGAAAAAAAGAAAAAAAAAAAGGAGAGAAACCGGGCGGTTCACGTTTAAATGTCCGCCAAGGAGCTGCAGAAGGTGGTGGGGAAGGCAGCTACAGACGACAAAAAGGTACTCGGGCGGCGTACGTTTAAAATGCCGCCTGCCTACTTTAAGTGATATTGAAAGGGTTGCCTGAAAAGCAAGCTCCTGCTTAATGGGTGAAGTAATTGGCTGGCATATGCATCCAGTGTCGTCGGCGGCTTCCAAAAATTGGGCGCCCGTCAACTAAGAGGGAAAAAAAAAAAAATAAAGTTGAAAGGAACGAGGGGCGGCCGGGGGGAACAATCGGAATAAGACTCGTAGAACTTCCTGAGAAAGCGAGGGCTGTGACAATGCTGGCCAGAAGCGGCCTTTGGAGCGCGGAAAGGGGGAAGGAAACCGTGGCTCGGATTCACTAGAAAATGAAAATATCTTAAGAGAATAATATCTACACGTATGTGCACATTTTTACATGCAGGTTAAGAGATATTAAAAAAGAATATTGATAGTGTATTATGGGAGCTGGTCGGAATTTTATTTTGCGAATAGGTTATGGTTTTTGAAATCTGAGCGTACTTCATGTCTCTTAATATTATAGGAATCATGCTATGGCTTTTAACGATTCCAAATTACCACGAGCTAGATTTATTCCTGATGGGTGTAGGGATTGAAATTTGTGTATCAAATACGATTCCATGTATTTCCTCTCACTTGGTGACCGGACGTTGTTTTG
>NC_051183.1:171456300-171503487 GCF_013339695.2 Rhipicephalus sanguineus
CAACAGAAAAGGAGGCCTCGCCATCATTTGCGCTACGTCAAAGTTTCGCCCCTACCTCCACGGCAGGCCCTTCAAAGTTGTGAGCGACCATCAGGCTTCTGTTGGCTAGCTAACTTGAAGGACTTCCAGGTCGCCTCGCACGGTGGAGCCTAAGACTTCAAGAATTTGACATTACCGTCATGTACAAGTCCGGAAGGAAACACTCCGACGACAAACTGCTTGTCTCGTGCGCCCGTCGACCCACCACCGCCCGAAGACCAGGATGATGACAGCTTCTTGGGAGCCATAAGTGCCGACGACTTCGCCGAACGACAGCGAGCCGACCCGGACTGAAGAGTCTAGTGGAATACCTGGCGGGCAGGACCATCGTTGTCCCAAAAGTATTCAGGCGAGGATTGGCATCATTTTCCTTGAACAACAACGTCCTCGTAAAGAAGAACTCTCCAGCCCGAGCCAGCTACCTTATCGTTGTACCTTCGGGACTACGACCAGAAATTCTACATGCCCTGCACGACAACCCGACGGCTGGACACCTCGGACTTACCCGCACCCTCGCGCGAGTACAGGAAAAGTACTACTGGCCGCGCCTTGCCGCCGACGTCACTCGCTACGTAAGGACGTGCCGAGACTGTCAGTGACGGAAGACACCGCCCACTAGGCCAGCCGGACTTGTGCAGCCTATCGAGCCACCACGGCGGCCGTTCCAGCAGATCGGGATGGACCTCCTGGGGCCGTTCCCAACGTCGACTTGCGGAAATAAATGGATCGTCGTGGCTATCGACTACCTCACCCGCTACGCCGAAACAAAAGCCCTGCCCAAAGGCAGTGCCGCTGAGGTAGCCAAGTTCTTCGTTGAGAACATCGTCCTTCGACACGGCGCCCCAGAGGTTCTCATCACCGACAGAGGTACGTCGTTCTCGGCTGACCTGACTCAGGCGATCTTGGAATACAGCCACACAAGCCACCGCCGCACCACCGCGTATCACCCACAGACCAACGGCCTCACCGAGCGTCTAAATAAGCCCATCGCCGACATGCTGGCCATGTACGTCGACGTCGAGCACAAGAAGTGGGACGCCATCCTTCCGTACGTGACCTTCGCGTACAACAGGGCCGTACAGGAAAGGACGCAGATGACGCCATACAAGTTGGTCTACGGACGGAGCCCGGCAACGACGCTCGATGCGATGTTACCAAACGTGACCGACGAGGAAAACATCGACGTGACCACCTACCTACAGCGCGCCGAAGAAGCACGACAGCTCCCCCGCCTACGGATCAAGAACAAGCAGACGAATGACAGCCGCCGCTACAACCTTCGACGACGCCACATGGAATACCAACCCGGTGACCGTGTATGGGTATGGACGCCAATACGCCGACGGGGACTTAGTGAGAAGCTTCTTCGACGATACTTCGGACCGTACAGGGTACTTCGACGGCTCGGCGCACTCGACTACGAGGTTGTCCCTGACGGCATTACGAACTCTCAGCGGCGCCATGCGCGACCTGAAGTCGTCCATGTCGTGCGCCTCAAGCCATATTACGCGCGTTAGTGTATCTGAGGACTGTACTTTTACTTTATTGTACTTCCTTGCTTGTGCTTATCTTTGTTGTACTATCTTGCTCGTGCTTGTTTATTGTACTTTCTTGCTTTATTTTTGTTATTTATTGTTGCATGCGTTGGCCAACCCCCCCCCCCCCCCCCCGCCCGGTGTTCTGTTCTAAGCATCGGGACGATGCTTTTTCAGAAGGGGGCATTGCCACGTGCATTCCTTATTAACACTTTTGCTGTATTCCCTTTTTGCCCATAAAGACTGTCAGCAATGCTCAGCGCAAACCGCGCCTCATTGTTCGAGAAGCTTCCCGATTATTGTAGATCGTTTTGTTCTTATTCTAGAGCTTGTGCGACAACCAGCGATAACGCTGGAATATTCGACGGCCTGTGTATAAAAGCTGACGCGCTTCACCGCTTGTCAGTCGTTCGACGGTCGACGCTCTGTTCGCCGCTATCAGTGTATTGCTGTAGTTTGACTTTAGTTTCCCGGCCACAAGTTCGGCCGAATAAACAGTTTCATCTCCTACGTGCTGACTGCTGTCTTCGGTCGACGTCACGACCACGTGACAATACTATAGTCGAGCGCCCCTCGTCCCTGCAGAGCTACGCCGATGAACGCTGTTTACACTTCGTTTTGGGTAAAATTGCCGTCTGTGCTGTAGCGTGAGTGCTGGCGTTACGTCTAACAATGAGCTGCCCTTTAGTCGCCAGTGCAGTGAACGTGCCTGGTGAGCCCACGATGTGCACACAACTGCTAAAACGACTCAAAGGCATCGATGCAACTCGTAAGACTTAGCTCAAAGTGCGGCATAGGTAGATTATCGCTGTCTCATTCGCATGAAGTCGATTCTCACAATGTGTGGGACCTGCGAGGAATTTAACTTTAGACTGGTGGCAGTTATAATCGCTTTGTGATCGCTGTCTACGCCATGAAAAGTTTCACGAACAATGTCTCTACATTCGTGGCTACGAAAAACTTGAAACACAATCTGAAGCTCGCGGTTCCTTGATTGCAGTCCTTGTAGCAAGCGAATCCGCAGCACGCTGCCCGTAGCTATCCCGGAGAAATGACAGACGCCAGTCCTTCTAGTCAGGTTTCGCAATGTTAACGTTAAAGTCGCCAATGATAACTACTGGTGTTTTGCACATGCGCCGATTTGTCCGGCGTAAGATGCAATAACTCTGATGGGCGAGATAACGAGTACAAGAAGAGAGAAAGAGAAGAAGAAAGCGATATAAAGAAAAAGAAAAAGTGAGAAATAAAGGGAAGAAAGAGAGAAAAAATGTAGAAAGACAGAGAGAGAAACAGATAAAGAGAAACACACACAAAAACACATAGAAAGAGTAGAGAGCGAACATAGCCATTTATTATATAGTATAGCAAGGGGTGGCGAAATGAAGTGGGGTGAGGAAGAGGAGGAGGGCAACGCCACCATCTCTGCTGCTCCTCGGTCATCGCATCACTAGTTTGTAGCTGCCCCAAGTTTTATAGAGGTTTCATAACATGGGAGCCAACTCTCAGCTTCCGGTTGGCTAGGAGCGTATCCGGTGTGCTCCTTGAGAAACACAATATCGCTACGTGCTATCGCCATAAAAAATGAGTGAGATAATTACCTGCCTTACAATCAGAAACCAAGCCGAAAAGACGTTCGTGGCACAGATCACAACGATTAGAATACTCAAGAATTGATGCCATTACCGCCATGAAATTGAGAAGAGAATCTCAGGAGAATCGTTCCCGCAATGTACGCAGGTACACTCTACGCTCAGCAACAACAATAAAGTTAGATTAACGGGAATACCGTGTCAATGCATCTCTGGCACTCCAATTCGAGGAATTCGTGGGATTTTCTGCACTAAACACTGTTTTCTGTCTGAGAAAGAACAAACAAATTAGAGGACACTTAAGTTTCGTTTTGCAGCAGCTACAACCGAGCAGCTATCTTCGAGGTTCGCCGTATTCATTTGCATTATTAAAGTTTTTCATTCATTCGTAGACAAAAAATATCATCACCATACACCAGCACGCGCTCTCTTCGTCCACTTCTTCATCATCGTCCTCTTCACCATATGCTTCGCTCCTAAAAAAATGTGCGCCGATTTCTCCGGTGTGGGATGAAATAGCTGTGATGTACGAGAGAATGAGTGCAGAAAGAAAGAAAAAAAAGAAAGGAAGAAAGAGAAATAAAAAATTTGCAGTGGCTTAGCTCGGCTATGCCAGGATATACGTAGCGTTGGCAAAGGTTCAGTTGATTATTCTGAGCTTTCCAGATTGTCTTGGATTAGGTTGATCGTCATGCTTACTGCTGCTCTAATGACACACACACGTTTTCGTATTATGTGACACATGCATATTTATTTTTTCTCAACGTCAGGTTGCTTCTCCATTCTTCGTACGCTGAACCGCAAATTGCCAGGCAACTACTTCGGGATACGATGACATAAGCTTCTTGGCTCTTCTGCGCCGTTGAGCAGCATTTGCACTCTCCTCCATGGCGTTACCCACCTGCACGGATGGATGGATGGATGGATGGATGCTATGAGCGTCCCCTTTATAACAGGGCGGTGACAAGTGCGCCACCAGGCTCGAAAAAGAAAAAAACTTTACTCTTTTTTTTTAGCGTTGGCCTAGTGTCCTTACTTCAATTAAAACTATTTTACTCCAGAAGAAAATAAAACTTAAGTTTTCAGCTTCGTTCTGTGCCCTTTACGGCAGAATGTCCTTATTTTTTTTTCCATTATTTATTTTTGTCCTTTCTCTCTAGTTTTCTGCCACCAATACTCTAACCGTCTCTTACTTATTTCAAACGCCAGTCAGAGGCGCTATCAAGCGGCACCAGCGCATTGTCAGACGGTGACCGCACAGCGAAGGCGAATAGCTGCGCGCCGCCATGGCTACGACGTCACCCCTCTCGAATGCGCAGAGCAGCAGCGGTGAGTCGTGCGGGCCGGGCCGGCGCCAGTCTGTCTGCCCGCTACGACGCCACTCCTCCCGCTCTCCGCCACCAGCAGCGGCGAGCCGCGCGTAGCCGCGCGCGGCGGTGGCGGAGAGCGCGTGAGATGCCGGCTCCGCACTGATCCTCGCTCATGCGCAGCACGGCTCATGACGATCCACGCGAAATCGGCTCCGGCTAGGCAAGTGTAGCTAACGCTACAAAATACAGGAAACACGAAATTCTTGGCGAGCAAATTTCTTCGCGGGGTGAGATTCGAACCCGCGTACCACGATACGAATGTGAGCGCCGGGAGACTCGTAACCACTCGGCTATCCAGGCGCGCTAGTAGAGCATAGCATAGCCTTGTACAGTACAGTATAGCAAGGCGGTGAGAAAGGGAAGTGAGGATGAGGACGAGATATGTGAGGGAAAAGCGAAAACGAGAACGAGTACAGAGAGAGAAAAAAAGAGGGAGTTGGAAAGAGAAATAGATACAATGAAAGAGAAGAAAGAGAGAAAAGACAGAAGGCGAGAGAACGACTACACACACGCAGAGGGAGAGAGAGCGAGAGACATAGAAAAAAAGACAAAAAATCGGGGGAAAGAAAATGAAGAAAACGAGGAAGAGATACACCGAGAGAGAAAGAGATAGAAAGAACGAGACACAAAAAATTGAAAAAAAAAGCAGGGCGAGCGTAGCCAGTAAAGCAAGGGGTGGGAAGCTTCCATATTGCCAGCGAACACGCACAAAGGACGACATAGAAAGAGAAAGGACAACCGGGATGGGAAAGAGTGAGGTGAGAGAGTAAAGTCCTAGCCACGCCAATATCAGCTAGATGCCCAGAAAAGCTGCTATGACACAGCCTTGCGCTACTTAGTCCATGCTGCGCTAATTTTTCACAGTAAAAAGCAATAGCACTATCTCGTCCAGTTTTCATTGCCTTCTCATTTGGTGGCCACCAAACGAAAGACGCGCCATTTCGCCGTAAGGTGTGTAAACGCTGCACAGTTGGCGGAAGCCGAAAGGAGCAGCGAAGTCAGCGCTAGGGTAGAACGCCATGGAGCGCGTCTTCGCTCACTAGCTCCTCCTTCATTAGGATTCAACTTAAGGGCTAAGCTGGTAGGGGTGTAGCCAGAAATATTTGGCGGGCATGGCTTCAGCCATCTTTTATGTATGTCCATACATGTTTTTATATGTGCGCGTGTATACAGGGTGCCCGAGCTGTCTCTAGCCAGAGTTTAAAAATATGCCAACGCACTCTATGGCGACGCGACAAAATGGAGGTTGCTGACTGTTGCCTTGAGCACGTCACACTATATTTGTGTTGTTACTAATTGCCTAATTAGGCATGTGAAGGTAACTTTTGAAGCAACGAAGCTGGGTAAAAAATTCCAATGAGAGAGTTGTAGAATAGTTCCCAAGACGTCCGGTTAGACAGTATTAGGGCTTATCTTCTTACTACAGATGCCGGCGAAATAGAAAAGAAAATAGCAAAAAAATGTGCGGTGAGATACAGAGGAAGAAGAAGGGCCTGACCGAGGTAATTCGCCACATCGTTTTGGGAGAGATTTCTTTGATGAGGCACTAGTGGTGCCAAGCCTGAAACCGGGCATGTCGTCGGAAAACTGCGTCGGAATGAGTTTACCCTAAGGTGGTTCTTCTTCTCTCTCTCATTGCCCATTAGCACCAATTTTGCCGTAAGTTTTCTTCGTGTTACGCACTGCAACATGCTACGAGGAATGCTTTACAGGAGAAAACGTGGCATTTGAAAGCAACTTTAAGACGGAATTTAACAAATTGCTGTTAATTATTGCCATTAAATCCTGATACGTCGTCGGTTATTTGTTCGGCTAACTGTTGCCTTCTTCACTTTTAGTGGACGGGAGGCTAGTAGTGGGATTTACCCAATTTTTGTGGCGCATACCCCTTTATGATGGACCGTGACGACATGACACGCCGGCAAGCCGAGACCCTAAGGTGATTTGCCCCTAAAAACAGTGTGACGTACTGCAGGCACTAGTCAGCAACCCCCATTCGGGCGCGTCGCCATATTTTCAAACTATGGCTAGAGATAGCTGGGGCGCCCTGTTTATAGGCGATGCGCAAAGCGCCGACGACGCCATCTGCCGCCACGGCTCGGAAGCGCTGATGGGTCCCGGCGAGCAGTGTTCCCGCAAGCGTCTACGCGAGTGCACGGATGGATGTGCTTTCATCGTGATTTAACGACTCTGTCGGGCCTCGGTGATGTCGAAAAATAACTGCTGCGTTGTCTGCTGCTCAAACACACAGAAAAAATTGCCAGGAACGCACTTCTACAGTTTTCGGTGCTATTTCATGAGCGAGAGCGACGGCGGCGGTGCATTGCGGCTGTACGACGTAGCAAGTAAGCAATGGCGCTTTGTTTACGGCAGTGTTAGAACGATTACCGTGTTTTTACTTCTCCATTTATGTCGTTACGTCCCTGCATTGCAGACGCTACAATGCACATGAGGTTGTTATTACTGATAAGACGCGATGCACAGGCTCTCTTGAAAAACGAATGGCGCGAAGCGCACGAATGGCACGAATGTTCGTGCGTACGTTTGTGTGTATGCGTGTATATATACGCAAGCAAAACTGAAAAATTTCGGGGAGAAGGTTTGAACCCCCAACCCTCCGCCCTTGGCTATGCCCCTGATTCTACCTAATGATGGCACTGGAATATGTGATCACCGGTGCCTGCATACGGCCCACAAAGAAGGTGGCTGGATAGGATCCACTGAGAGGATCCCATTGGCACGTCGGTAACGTGATAACGCAGATGCCGCGCGGCGGCACAAGTGGTGCTTTTGCAGCCCGACCGCGCTCGCCCGCTCCCTAAAAAAAGAAAAAAAGAAAGAGCACAAACAAGAAACAGCTCAATTTGCTTAAGAAAGGTCGAAATAATTAGGGAACGCCTGCTTTCACTTATAGACAACAAAATATATTTTTTTCAGCGATATTACAGGGGGTCGACGGACATGCACCGACGTTCTTATCTGAACACACCCAGCAAATACGCAGCCAAGCTGCTATAACAAGCTATGTGACCACCAGCTTCGCAGAGACTCAATCCCGCGCCACTAGCGCAAGCTGCCGAGATATTTTTTCACGAGTTTATCGTAATGGTTTCAAAGTTTTACCAGCGCTGACCCTTCGCGTGGCCGCACCCGTGAAATCCATGCGCCGGTGCGACAGCGCTCCCTCAAGATCTACTATATAAAGAAACATGGCACGTAAACGAAGCTACTGTGTCGAGAAAAAAACGTTGGTTCTTGCGTCAACGCATGCAGGCATTAGTGATCGGGCCGTTGTAAAGAAAGCGGTGTACTTACGATGAGCTCCACTTCGTAGGGAAGCTTGTTGACGCTTGTCTGTGGCAAACACTTGGCGCGTATGGTGACATTGTCGTCCAACACAGCTGTAACATCGGACACATGTCCACTATTATAAAGTGCGGCTCCTTTGCGCACGCTATCGCCGCAAAAGTAATTATCAGGGACGCACACAAGCGGCAAATCGCACGCGCGCACTTCCGTCATGCTTGCAGTGAAAGGAGGCGCCTGCTACACGACACGCCAACGGTTCCAACGGCCGCCGCTACGCGGCTTTCAGTGGCGCCCCTATGGGTGCTGCGCATCGCGTATACATATCCCCTTCAGTCACTGTGCACACAATTGTGTACGCGAACTTTGCAGGCGCGTCACACGCCGCGTGTTTCTTCAAACTGCCTGAAATTCAGTGTGAACATTCTTGCACGCTTCCTGAGTGGGCAACTAGCGGTCATTTAACTTTATTGTGGCGTATAATGCTGTAGAGGATCACTTTGCTGGAGACACTACCATGTCAGACGATTCTTCTACGTGCCGCGCTCCAGGACCGACGTCAAGAGTATTTTTTTTTCTCCGCTCGAAATGAATACAACCAAAAACAAACTGTGCATGCATTTCGGTCCTAATAGTTGATTCTTTTTAAGAAAGTATTAAAGCTGACTGATGGCAGAATAATTAGATAATGAGTTATAAGCTAATTAACATTAATTACTGAAACTCTCAAAAAACAACACATTACTTCATTTTCTTTCTTGGAATGTAATACTGAGTGCTTTCGAATTAAACCACGCCAGTTTGACGCATTTGCAGACGGTGTATCATAATTCGTGACTGAAGGGGATATACATGCAAAATTGAAAATTTTCGCCAGGTTTGAAAACCACAATCTCCGGTTACGCCTGTGCAGCTTGAAGGCTGGGAAGCGTGCCCGTCTCACATGTGTAGGACCTGTGTTTGAGTCCCTTCCCATCCAGGTTAACCCAATTTTCTTTTCAACGCAGTTACTTTAGTTTGTTGTTAGAGCGGCGCTGAAACAGTTGTCTTCAATCCAACGAATCCGACGCGCATTAGGCATGGTGATTTTTTTGCAAGCATCGGGAATTTCAAACAGCGGAGCCGTTTAAGCTCGGAGTAAGGCCAGTGTCGTAGACAGAAAACTAGGTGGGTATGCGCCACAGACAGTGTGTGCCCAGCAGATCCTGTTATGTCATAGCCATGCAGAATATAGTATAACAAGAGCGTGGAAAATGGAAGTTAGAAGTGAGGAGAGATGTGAACCTGACGAGGAAAAAAAAGAGGAGGGGAGAAGGCAAAGCATAGCAAAGCCATGTACAGTATAGCACAGCAAGGGCGAAAAAGAGAAGTGAGGATGAGGAGGAGTGATGTGGGGGTTAGGGCGAGGGAAGGAAGGAGAGGGGGCAATATAGAAAGGAAGAAAGAACATGGTAAAGGAAGCTGAAGAGTGAACTGGTTCTGAGTTAGCGAGGTGGTAGCGGTTGCTTGCCAGCTCCGCTCTTTACTCAGATTTCACAGGCATTCAACTGGCTTTAATGTTGTTGCTTTTTTTTACTCACGGACAACGCCGCCTACGCTGACGAAGACACCTGATTTTCTGCAACAAGGGCTCCATCACTTTATCACGTTGACAAAATTCGTGAGCCATTCCACGCTGCGAGCGTGCATGACCAGCGAAGCTGTGTAGCACACGACCTCGGTTTAAGAGTGCACATGACACAGAGGTGAAACGTAACTTTGTTGAAAAGTACAGAAGTGCACAACAAAAATTATCCTTTCCTTATTTATCAACAACAAGATCCTTCGTAACATTGACGGCCAAACACTTGATTCGCTTCTTGACTATATCAATACATGTTGGGACGAAGGGCAAGTTCCGCCAGAGTGGAAACACGCCGAAGTAGCTATGATACCCAAACCCAATAAGCCCTTCGTTATTCAGAATCTTCGCCCCATATCTCTCACTTCGTGTGTAGGAAAGCTTTATGAGCATATGGTTCTAAATCGCCTCACCCCGTACCTTGAAGGAAATGGATACATTGCTAACACCATGTTTGGCTTCAGGTCCAATCTTTCGGCACAAGACGTCCTCCTACAAATCAAAGAAGAAGTAATTGACCAATTAGACTCGTACAGCAAGCGGGCCATCCTCGCCCTCGATGTAAAAGGGGCCTTCGATAATGTCTCCCATGAAAGCACCATCTAAATCTTTACAACTGCGGTGAGAAAATGTACCAGTATGTTCGAAATTTCCTCACCGATAGGACAGCAACGGTAGGATTAGGAAATCTTCGCTCAGAAAAATTCACGCTGCCTTCTAAAGGGACACCACAAGGCTCTGGTATATCGCCAATTCTTTTCAACTTAGCCATGAGCTCGCTACCTAACCAACTAAATCAGATAAAGGGGATCAAGCACGCGCTTTATGCGGATGATCTCACAATTTGGACCACAGGTGGATCTACCGGTACCCAACAAGATCAGCTGCAAGAAGCGGTGCGAACCACTGAACAATACCTTACAACATGTGGTCTTTCGTGTGCACCAGAAAAATCAGAACTCTTGATATTACGGAGACGCACCCGAGGCCGCCGGCCGCAAGAAATCCCAGATCCTCAAGTGACGCTTGGGGGAATCAGTATTACAAAAGTCTCTACTCTACGTATCCTCGGCCTTCTTATTCAGAAAGATGGTACTGGGGGAGCCGAACTGGAAAAGCTGCAACGAACAGTTCAGCAAATAACGCATCTTATCAAGCGAGTTGCAAGCAAACGCCATGGACTCAAAGAGGAGGACTGCATCGCCATGATTCAAGCGTTGCTCACAAGCACCATAACCTACGGGACTCCATACGTGGACATGAAGAACGGCCAGCGACAGAAGGTGAACATCCTCATCCGCAAAGCTTATAAAATTGCCATGGGACTCTCACCAACCACATCCACGATGAAACTCCTCCAGATGGGGGTACACAATACATGGGAAGAGTTAATTGAAGCGCAAAGGGTTAACCAGTTGGAAATACTAAAACTTACAAAAACGGGGCAGGCACTTTTAAAGAATCTTGGCTATACAGTGGAAAAAGCAGCACACCTGCATCAGTGTATTCCCCAAGAAATCAAAGATAAAATATTTGTGTGTCCACTACCCAGGAACACGCACCCGGAACACGACAAGGGAAGACGACAAGCACGAGCACGGTTGTTACAGCAGAGGCTAGCGACCTATAGCAACAAAGAGAGCGTGCGTTACACGGATGCTGCTAAGTATCGAGGGGTAAACAAATATGTAGCTAGCGTGGTGGATGAAACAGGTAGGGAACTCGCTGCCGCTTCGACACATGCAAATGACGCAACTACTGCAGAAGAACTTGGCATTGCGTTAGCAATAAGTACAAGTTCTTCTTCAGTAACCATAGTGACGGATTCGCAAGAAGCATGTCGAAGATTTCAAAAAGGATCAATAAGTAAATCAACCCTTCGAATCCTCCTAAAGTGCGACTTCGAAGATGCAAGTATCCTCTGGACACCGGGGCACGAATCCCTAGCGGGGAACCGAGCGGCACATGCCGCAGCCCGAGAGCATACACACCGGGCTACTCCGCAGCGATATTCGGACTCCGAAAACGAAGAGGAGCCAATACCAAGAAAGTACTCCGACATACTCGCGCACTACAGGAAGCAACGACGCCACTATCCAGCGGCTCATAAAAGGCTTACTAGAGAGGAAGCAGTGACTTGGAGAAGGCTACAGGCGGGTACCTACCCGCACGGTACACTACTCCACGCAATGTACCCCGGCAACTTTAACAGGCACTGTACATACTGCCCGACCACTGCCAACACCCTGTACCACATGGTATGAGGATGTCGCAACAACCCAAGTATTCCGCCCATAGACGAACTGAACGTGGACGAAAATCCGGAAGACTAGTGGGAGGTGCTACTGACGTCCGCGAACCCTGAGGACCAGCTCCGGTTGGTGGACAGGGCTCGAGCGTCAGCTGCAAACCATGGCTACCTGGAATGAGGAAGTAACCCACCTCTGCGCGAAGAGCACGCGCGCCTGGTCCCTCATAAAGTTTAATCCTCTCTCTTTCCTTATTTGACGTATACGCTCCAATAAAGCACTTCCACCAGAGTTTGGGTGGACCTGAAGTGCAGCGCGTAGGTTATTTTAATTATTTACGAATGTTTAGTATTTTAATAACTTATTTACTTCTTGTGCCAAGGCCGGATTTGGCTAAAGAAGAAGAGCTGCATGGTTCGAGGAGCGACCTGGAGAAAGGGAAGAACGCTCTTGGCTCGCGGCCACCTCGGATGCTGCAGCCCCTAAAGCTCCAGGGAGGCTTTAGCAGCCGCAGCTGCTCCTGTGTCGTCCCAGCATCTTTCTTGCTCCAACTCATTCCACGTGATCCGCAGCGTAGAGGCGTCTCAGCTGCGCTCGCTCGGAGCCTCGCCGCTCTGGTACCACGTGAATAAGCGAAGGATCAATGCTTGCTTTCCCGCTCTTTGCCGCTCAGTCTGGTCATGGATGGGGCATCGGCTGGATCATCTGTACGTACGGTTCAGCGTAAACGACAGGCTGCATCGAACCATCCAGCAGATATAGCTGTAGTGAATGGACGAAATTTATACGGGAAATTTGTGTGTTTGTGAACTTTGGGGGGAAATTTGATATGTTTGTGCGGACGTGGGACTATGAAGACAACGAGGACAAGAAGGCGAGCCAGGGGCAGGTGGCACGCGCGGCAGCGGCACAAGAAAAAAAGTCACAGTTTCGCCGCAACGGCGAAGCAATGAATGCGATAGCAATAAATTGTAATGTAACGCGACGAACGGAAAGCAGCTCGAAATTGCCAGCGCGTCGCTCGAGCCCAAAGGACGCACGAAAAGAACGCACACAGGAAGAGCGCGAACTAATGCGTCAAAGCTCGACACTTGAAAGGCACTGCTCAAACATAAAGCAGGACGCACGAAACGAACGAACAGGTACACACAAGACGAGCGCGAACTAATTGTCACAGTTGTTACTTATTTCTGTTTAAACAGCGCGCTCCTTTCGCAAACGCGGCCGCTGCGGCGAGCGAAGCGAAGCGCCCCAACGGCCGCCCCTTCTTTCCTCGAGATAAGCGCACGAAAGCGACCACGCCCTGTAGAGCAAAGAGCAACAACGTTCGGAGGAGCGGGGTGACACGCGCGCACGTCGCGCCATCTATGTGGCCACTAAGAAAGCATGCTGAATTACATGGTGTATATAAATAGCTTGCCGTTAGCAGGCAGAAAGACGGTGCTGTCGTGGCCTAACGACTAACGCGGCGGGCTGCAAAGTGAGAGGTCGCCCGTTCGATTCCGCGCGTCGGAAAGAATTTCTGAATTATTTTTCTTTGTGGCTTATCTATATATACACATACTTATACATATACGATGAATGACGGCGACGGGGACGGACATTTTACAGCCGAGACTGTCCATATAATTGCTATCGCAATAAAAATTGGCCGCATATCTGCGTGCTTCGCTGCAAATGTGGTCGAAAGACGATATTCTTTCGACTACTATCATTTATGTTTTACCTTGCCTCAGACAGCGCCTCATATATGTTGAATTGGCCTCATCTGGCTGGCATTGACAAAATAGAGGAGGCGCTGCGTGAGATATGGACGCCATCTGGCAGTGGCGTCGGCAAACATGAGCTTGTGCAGAACCCAGGGCCACTGCCAGGTGGTAGCACCATACCGTCAGCACATGGCTTTTTCGTGCGTAGCGTCGCATTTTCAGCGCAGCCTAAGAAACAGTAGGTTCTTTAGAATTACGTATCTATGTATTTTCTAGTAAAGGAACACACCACCTTATAATTACGTATTGATGTCGTGCCTCAGATATGCGTATTGTTTGCTTTTTGATCGATAATGTTCACATGTATGAACGCAGCTACCAGTTCGAGATGGCTGGGCGTTCAGCAAGTTCTTAAACTTTGGCCGGGTGGCCATAGAGAAAGAAAAATAAGTCTCTATGGGGTGGCTGAATCGTGTGACAGATAGACCAAAACTTATGCGTTCAAGTATCCCAAGAAACACTATCGTCTTTAAAAAACAAACAAAACAAAGAAAGGAAGAAAAACATGAGAGAAGCGCGTATGGAACGCGCTGAGGAACGAGACACGTCGAAGGACACGTAGAACCAGTGCACTGTTCCTTGAAGCTCCTGTGCGCGAGGCCCTGGAGCTAAAGTGCCTGCCTGGTGGTGAAGACGTTGGCGGTGGCTCCTGCCAGGACACGCAGAACCATTGCGCTGTCCCTGGAGCTCCTCCTGACCTCACGGTTCCTAGCGAGGCCCTGCAGCGAAGTACCTACCTGGTGCAACAGATAATGGGCGTGGCTCCTGCCGTGACGTTGTGCGGGGCAGGGGCAACCGCTTCCTGATCGTCGCCGCCACCTGGGTCGCAGTAAGGTTGCGGTCGGTACGAGGCCTAACGGAGGCCTTGTCTTCGTGCCGAGGCCGCGCGCGGGACGTGTGCCACATGCGTGCCTAGACTCGCCTGACGCAAGAGTCATCACGAGACCGGAAGATTGCCGCCTCCTGAAGACGTCATCGTGTACAAACCGTACAAACCTCTGAGACCTCGTTGTTCCCTTAGGTTGAACATTCGGCTGTTAAGACTTTGAGTGTTTAAGTGCATTGAGCGTTGTGCATGTTTGTATTCCGTGTATGTCACTAGTGTCCTCTGTCATGTTGAATGGCATCTCAAGCCTACTCGTGCGTGATCTTTTGTCGTTCATCCCGTCGACCATGCATATGCCACTTGACTAACTACTCTGTCGTTACAATAGCTATCCGGCACGCTGCGAAATCTCAAGCGAAGGCGAAGAAGCGTGCTGAAAAACTGGATCAAAGGGAGCCCAGATCAGCACGTTATAGAGAAGGTTATCACCAAGCTGTAGGAAAAAAAACGTAACATAGCGTATCAGTGGGTATCTACCATTGCGGTATCTACGGAATGACCGTGCTGATGAGGCCGCCCGATCTGCTCATGATGGTCTCCACTGCGTAGCTATACCGTTATGCAGAGTAGAGGCAGTTACAAGGCTTCGTTCACTCGCACGTCAACTGACACTTGCACAGAGGAACTCGACGTTATTCGCGAGTGTTCGTCTCCACAACTTAGAGCTCAGCGTCATATACTGTTCGTCCCGAATGTACAGCTCCGCTTCCGTCGGGAATATCTGAAGCTGAGGAGACGCTCCTGAGCTGCCTGTGGCTTGGAGTGGATTTCCTAATGCCTATTCATTTAAGGATCGGAGTGGCCAACAGCCTGACATGCGGTTACTGTAGCTGCGAGGAAACAATCGCCCATCTTCTCTGTCAGTGACCCCGCGACAGTGCGCCCGCAAAGGACTTTCAAGCGTGTTCGATGGAGTTGACAGTCGCCCATTATCGGAAGAAAGGGCCTTAAGAAATTGGCCAAGACCGTCTTCAGCACAGGATTTCAGAGCGTTGTTGCGTTTCCTGCAGACACTTGGTCTTACAGACAGACTTTAAGCAGCGTCATATTCTTGTATCGTTTTTTTTTGTTTATGTGCTACTTCTAGTCTTCCTTTATCTCCTTACTTCTCTTTCCTGTATCTTTTATCACCCTTAGCCCCTTTCTCTAGCACAGGGTAGCCAGCCGGCCTGTGAACTGGCTAACCTCTCTGTCCTTTCATTTATTTCTTCCTTCCTTCTTTCATTACCAAGCACTGAAGCATGCCAAAGTCGAAGTTACTGCAGCCGCCACCTGTGTGCGTAGTCTTGGCACAACAAATCCAATATACCTTTCACTCATGATATCTAGATTTGCTTGGATGAACGCCTTCGCGCGATGAGAACCGTAAAGTAGCTTTAAAGTACAAATAAAAACACAAAAATATATATGGGTGGCAGTCGGGTCATGCTTTCGCCTTCTTTATTTGACATGGACAGCACACGTGAGGAATAAAATAGGGCGCAATTCCCAGTACGTTTATCTAAAAGAGCAAATACTAACGCTGCAACTTAGTCTAATTTGAGACATTTTGTAGTTTCATTAGTGAATACAACAAACTAGGCCGTAATGTCCTCTGAATGATATTACAAAATCGTTTTTTTTTTTCAGCAGTATTATCTTGTGTGCTCCACAATTTCTCTTTTTCTTCAACATTTCAGGTCTTTTCAGGAATGAACACGTGGACACGTAAACACTATTTCAATACAAGACTTCTGTCTAATTATAAACAAGCTTGCCGATAAAAAAACTTCTCATCGCCTGAATACCTATCAGTGTAGATGCGGCAATGTAAGTATTGAGTAAGCCCTTCATCGACAAAGATGACGATTTTTAAGTCTTTAAGATGTATCATAGAATTTTGGGTGAATCCGCATCTACATTTTCCGAATGTTTTTTTTACCTTCGTGCAATTTTTTTGCTAATACCCAAATAAACAGGTTTGTATTTTAATTGACGCGACGACAGAAACTTGTGGTCGCAGGGCAAGCGAAGCAAAATGACAAGAATAAAAGTGCTACATCCAACATATTGAATTACATCGGAATTCTTCGAAAAAATCGAATTGGCTTTGCATTCTCTAATGGAATATTGTGGCATTGGTTAGATGCCTGCGCCGGTATTGTTTTCGATTGTATCAATATTCAACTTGTGCAGAAAATCTGTCACTTGGTAGCCGTCGTGTCACTTTGTAATCTGCCGCGTGGTCGAAAAGCAAGTCAGAGCCCCGCCTCTCAGCAAGAAGAGACGCGTCTTTCGGATCAGCGGTCGTGTCTCTCTCTGATGACAATAGTGCTGGCTTCACTGCAATGCGATCCACGTCGTAAGCGGGAGGCTTCGCCGGAAAGCACGTGTTAAATTAACGCGTGATATAACCGAACACCCATTCACTCAACTGTTCAATAAATCAACCTCTCAATAAACTAATTTGGCAGCTGTTTTACATGAAAAGCGGAAGCTAGGTAGAGAACACTCAGCGACAACTTGACAATAATATGCATAATTACATTATATGTGTATGTTCTTGTCTGGTATAAGGGATAGCGCTTGCACCTTGACTCGTTGCTGTCGATTGTGCGGCGTAGCACGCACGTAAAACAAATCCTCAGTGAAGCCTAAGATACAAAACACTCTTATTTAGAAGTACCTGTTAATAGTGTTCAGATAGCTTATTTGAGTGCATCATATATTTATAACTTAGCAAAGCAGTGGCTTCAAGTTGTTACAATAACCAGCGACGCTATCACGCATACAATCCGGCCAGGTGTACCTTCTTACATATAAATCAACGAAAATTTGCACGTCCTTATGGAACAACAGGTAACGTGGCCTCCGAAGAGGAATTTTTTCTTTAAAGGACTCCTGACAGCAAAATTTTTGTTGGTGACTTTTTTACTGTAATTTGTAGCTTTGGGTTTGGTAATCCCTAAGTTAAGTCGTAAATGCTCTAGCGTATCGTATAACTAATTCTAGCGTAGTTAATTGTGACCATTTTTAGCGTCACTTCAAAACGCCCGCCTAAAAACCACAAGAAACTAGTGACCCATGCGGGGAGCGTCAAAGACCACGTGCACTCAAGCTGTCGTGACGTAGAAAGCGCGGTTTTTCAAATCGGGGCCCCGCGCGCGGTAGAGATTGAAAGTATGTGGGTGCCTCGGTATGGGTTAAACCTGTTAAGCGCGTGACCCCTCACGAAAACTACATCGAGAGCAGCCCGACAACAGAGCGAGAGGGGTGCGGAACAATACGCCTCGCCGGGTGCCAGTCGTCGTATTGTGCACGTGCGCCCCGAAACCTTTGTGACGTCCACAATACTCGCTGTACTCGTGGAACGTCACGCGGGGCCTCTATCTACGTCATACCAGGATGTCGCAAGGTGCAGCCAACTCAAGTGAGCACTCATGCTTACTTTAAAACCAAATTAAGATATCTTAAAGGCAACGTTCGTCGCTAATAATCGGTCAGATGTGCCCTCGTATACAGGAAAGTCAAACAACACAAACATCTCGAGGTTTCAATTTTGGTGTCAGGGGTCCTTTAATGCAAATTTTCTCGCTGTATTGCTGCATTCAACCGTCACTATAGTACAATCCCTAGAAAGTGGATATATATATATGTGTGTGTGTGTGTGTGTGTGTGTGTGTGTGTGTGTGTGTGTGTGTGTGTGTGTGTGTGTGTGTGTGTGTGTGTGTGTGTGTGTGTGTGTGTGTGTGTGTGTGTGTGTGTGTGTGTGTGTGTGTGTGTGTGTGTGTGTAAAAAATTTTCCTCGCAATCCGTTTTTTTTATTATGTAATTTCAACGAGCGAGAGGCGCTGGTTCCAACTGCAATAACTACAACGCATACGCAAGTGCGCATTTTCTTTTCTTCTGACAGCTGTCGCAAGCTCCCTCACGTCGTCCTTTACGTATCCGTCAGTTTACCTTTGTAGGACATGCCCAATAACAGAACTGTTCGGTATAATCCATCTACGACGCATTTCCCAAAGCATGAGATGTGGATGTTAATTTTTCTTTTCTTTTTAACACCAAAGGTTCCTGGGTGAAGACGGAGATGGGTTAATGGCTGCTTAGAAACAACGGGATCTTTGGAGCGCAAACATCAAGTCATTATGTAGAAAATCATGTATGCATAGCACATTGGTATCCCAGGCATCATCATATAGCACCTCATAGATAGCACATTAGTATCCGAGGCACCATCGTACAAATATTCAGGCGTCCATCTCAAGCATACTCTTTCATGGGACATTCATATTAACACCATTACTGCCAAGGCTTCCAGGTCCCTTAGATACCTGCGCCGGAACTTGCGGAACTCACCAAACAGTCTAAGACAACTCACCCATGAAACCGTTGTTCGTCCGCAATTAGAAGATGCTTCATCATTGTGGTCTTCTCGTCAAAACTACCTAACAATCTTGAGTCTGGAGAAAACAGAGCCGCTCGTTTCATTATATATACTTGCAACTAAAGCCCACATTCCAGCATAACACAGATCAAACATGAGCTGACGCTTGCGCCGTTAAATGTACGTCGTTCCATTGCTCCTTTATTGCGATAGCAATTATATAGACACTCACGGCTGTTTTTTGCTGTCGCCGTCACCGTTGCCGTCATACCCCGGATATGTATATGTATGTATATATAAATAAAACCAACAAAGAAAAATTAAGCACAAGAAAAAAAATTTCGAAGTGTGACACCCGGATTCGAACCTGCGACCCCGCGCGCCGCTCTAACCAACTTGGCCACGCGCCACCGGTTGTGCAGAACAATAACGGTGAGCTATATATATACCCCAATTAACGCTGGCGGTATGCAGATCTCGGAGGTGCTTCCTCGTGTGCCGTATCACCCGCGAGATTGCCTGCAGGGTGCGCTTTAGAGTAATGATAGATTTTGCTTCAGTTTGAAAATTGCCCTTGAGACGCACACTAAAAAGTGACCCATTTCTGTACCCACACGCGATGTGGAACACCGGGTAAACAATGCGTCGAACGCCACCGCGCGGCAGGAGACGCGGAGGGGCCACTGCACACGCCACAGTTTTAAAGAAAAAAAATAATCCAAGAGCGTTGGGTTGTTGCGCGCCGCTCAAACACGAATAAGTAACTGGGACTGTTGTTAGTTCGCGCTCGTCCTGTGTATACCTGTGCGTTCTTTTCGAGCGTCTTTCGTTGTGTTTGAGCAGCGCAGCGCGCTTCAAGTGTTCAGCTGTACCGTTGTTAGTTCGTGGTCATCCTGTGGGTGTCCTTTCGTCAGTCGTTCGCGTTGATCTGCGTGCTGCAAGTATCAAGCTGCTTGGTGTTCGTGAGACATTGTAATTTGTTGCTATCGCATTCATTGCTTCGGCTTTGCGGCGAAACTGTGACTTTTTTATCTTTATTCCATAAATATCGCTACAGCATCAGGCCATCTCTCTTTGCATTGGAAGCGCCTTCACGCATATCAGGCCGCTTGCATAATCAATATAGCAATAAACGCATAAGTAGATGAACTAACGCTTTCAATTCATCAGCACTTCCCCCAGCCATTGTTCTATTGAATGGTCTTCCCGATAATTTCGCATCAATCAGTAACCATAAAGCATTTCTTGATCAATCGCTTAAGCATTTATTGAAATAGTATGATGCCGCCACCATCATTTTTTTTTATTGTTATTCGCGCTCTTCCTGAATTCTTTCTTTTGCGAGTGTGTGTGCTTGGCGATCTTTTTTTTTCTTGTAGTAAGAAATGCTGTTCCTCTGTGTCAAAATGCTTCGCACTACATATATATATATATATTATATATATATATATATATATATATATATATATATATATATTGTAACGAAGCGTTGGAAGTCTATGTAATGGGTCGCCCTCTCGGGCGCTCTCTAGTGGGTCGTCCCCTTCTCTGACAGCACGCTCTTCTCTGACAGCACGCTCCTCGCGCTCAGAGTCCGCGCTCTGTCTTGACTGTCGCCGTTGTGCTTCGTCGACTAGTGCCGTCAATAAACGCCTTTATAATTTGGTGGAGGTGCTGCGCCGTCCAACCAGCTTCGGTCCGTTCGATGCCCCTGGCGCTTCGATCCCGTACCGTGCCCTCTACCATGCCTCAAGACGCCGCCCAGCAAACGCTTCCCCCTGTACCGACACCATGCTCCGGTTCCCCCCGCATCCGCGACCCTCCTATATTCACCGGCGCGGATGGCACTGACGTGGAGGACTGGCTCGCGATATACGAGCGCGTGAGCGTACCCAACAAATGGGACGAGGCAGGAAAGCTGAGCAACCTGGTTTTCTACCTCGCGGGTGTGGCCAGCCTGTGGTACAACAACCACGCAACCGATTTCCTCACGTGGTCTGATTTCAAGACCGCCATCATCAACGTGTTTGGCCGACCTGCCGTACGTAAACTGCAAGCCGAACAGCGTTTACGTGAACGAGCTCAGCAGACCGGTGAGTCGTTTACCAGCTACATCGAAGACGTCCTCGACTTGTGCAAGAAGGCCGACGTAACCATGTCCGAGTCTGACAAGATCCGACACGTTATGAAAGGCATCGACGACGATGCCTTCACCATGCTGCTCGCCAAGAACCCTTGTACCGTGACAGAGGTGATCACGCTCTGTCAAAGCTACGAGGAGCTGCGCCGGCAGCGGTTGCTGACCCGTCGACCTCCATCACGCGACGCCGACCTCGCTGGCTTGTCGGCCATTTCTGATCACTCGGGCTTGCTCGCCGAGGTCAAGTCGTTTGTACGCGAGGAAATTGCCCGCCAGCTTTCTCTACTGACCTTGCCTCAGTCGCAGCATGTTGAACAGCCGTCGACCACACTGCTGCCTCCCTTACGCCGCGCTATTCAACAGGAAATTGCGGAGGTCATGCCGGAATACCACCAGCCACCTCCGGCGCTTGCGCCACTCAGTTACGCGCAAGTTGTAGCCAGGCCACCCCCAGCGATCCCTGTGTCTGCCCCACATCCTTACGCCGAAGTCGTACGCCAGGCGAGTGTGCCGGCTGCGTACGCCGACGTCATTCCTAGGCCACGACTGCAGCCCACCATGCAGTCCTATCAGCCGCCGCCCCGTCCACCGCGTCTTGGGCCATGGATGGGACCCACCCCGGCGAACCGATGGTTTTCTTATTGTACGGCAGACACCCGTCGCACACAATCGACACAATCCTTCCATACAAGCCGGATCCGTCTGAGTGTGCGCCTATTTCTGCCACAGCCAGACTTGCTGAGGAGTGTCGGGAGCTTGCCAAGACGTTTACTACGCATGACCAAGAGCGGCAAAAGAGCATTCGCGGTGACAACACCACTTCTGCGCCCACGTTCCGCCCTGGAGCACTCGTATGGCTCTCAGTCCCTACCACTGCACCTGGCCTCTCTTCCAAACTGCTGCCCAAGTACGACGGCCCCTACCGTGTCGTCGAACGCACATCCCCGGTCAACTACCTGATCGAGCCCATTGAACCATCTTCGGACATGCGCCGTCGAGGGCGCGACATTGTCAACGTGGAGCGCCTGAAGCCCTATCATGACCCGCTCATAGTGACAAGCAGTTAGGTCGCCAGGCGGCTCCCTTTTTCGTTACCCGGGTAATTGTAACGAAGCGTTGGAAGTCTATGTAATGGGTCGCCCTCTCGGGCGCTCTCTAGTGGGTCGTCCCCTTCTCTGACAGCACGCTCTTCTCTGACAGCACGCTCCTCGCGCTCAGAGTCCGCGCTCTGTCTTGACTGTCGCCGTTGTGCTTCGTCGACTAGTGCCGTCAATAAACGCTTATATATATATATATATATTATAGATATATATATATTATATATATATATATATATATATATATGGGCACTGCTGTATTTTCACTAACGTTTCGTCTGGTGGTGCCAAGTGTGTAATGCCATATCAACTGCGTGTGCAAATCTATCTTACTCTGTGTAACCTGACTTCACTGCCACGCGTCCCAAATGTGCCCGCATGGATCTATGTCAACTGCGTGTGACCGCTATCTTATGTTGTCATTCTTGCTATCAATAAGTTCCTTCAAACTATCTAATTTAATCGCGTTTGCAACGAAACCCCCACGATGTACTTGTTACTTTGACAAAGTCTGGTCCACCAGACGGAACGTTAGTGAAAATATACGGTGCCAAACCAACGAAAGTCGCAGTCTGTTTCTTTATTCTTTATTCTACCCGGGTCTGCGTGATTCTTTTCCCACCACTATTTCTCTGCCATGACCCCCGAAACGACTACGTTGAGGCACATCAGACTGAAGTTCACGACTGAAACTTCGACAGTCGTGATCGGCGACTCTCAGTCGAAGTACTTGCATCAGTACTTTGACCCAGTGCACAAGGAACGCCGGCCTTCGTTTCCCAAGTCGGCGCCACCACTGAAGACCCCTGGTCACTGCTAAATTTTGTGCCAGAAACGGCGAAAAGCCTTATGCTTCTTATCGGTACTAACGACATGCCCTCAAGTAACGGAGCAGAAGCATTTGAAAGGTATCGCTCTCTGCTTGAACTAATTATGACGACAATGCCAAACATCTCAAGAATCTATGCTACACTCATTCTCCCTCGTTGTACCAATCGTCGTCATGGTAACCGCAACCTCTTGTTCGTCCGACGCTGCAACCGAGAAGCCAGCTACTTCAATCAACTACCACGTGGATTTTGCTACCGCTTAAAGAAAGCCTTCTTCGTGGACCACGGATTTCAGTACCTGCCCTTACGCCGTTTTCTAGCCGCCGACGGCCTCTACCTAAGTTCTGAAGGCGTCGCACTCATGGCCAGCCATATCCGTGAAGTTTTCTTCACACACGATGACAATGATGTATCACTGTGGCGTGATTTCGCATCGTATGTCCTCCACAGCGGGGCCGCCCAGACTTCTACAACATGCTCCGCTCAGCCTTCCCCACACGTCGACCACTGGCCTCCAGTCTCGAACCACCGTGACATTCCCGGTGCCACCCGTACTTCTTCTGGAACGCGCTACAGTCAAACCTCAGCAGACGCCAACAAGGACCTTCAAGTCTCAAGCCATCGCTACCCTCGTGGTGCCAGCGGTACCTCTCCAAGCAAGAACTGTTCTTTAACTTCCCCAGGCACCAGCCGCGGCTCTCCCGTCACAAACAGTCGCCACCTTCACGAGGGAGGCACACAGACCACTCCGTCTTTGGGACGCCACTACATTTCCCTGAAGAACGCCGCTCGTGACAAAGCTGCCCATTGACTGCCGATTCCTCGTAACTCTGTTCAGCATCTTCCGTCTAGGACATTCTTAAGGGCTAGAAAAATTGCCGAGAAAGGCATCCGCTCTGAACTGCATGTAACCGCACTGTCGACGTACCTGAGTGCTTCTGCAGTACCGAAAGGCTCACAGCTAAGACTGAAGCCGGCCTCCTGCGACCTTTCTGAGTCGAACAAAGCCGATTGGCAAAGGTACTAAACAACGCCTCTTTGGAATTGCTGCGCATTGTTGTTAACCATTACAAATCATGTACGATGGGTCTACATAGCGAAGAAAGCCGCTTCACGTCACAGTTAACGCCATGTGAATTTGAATGCCTTGCAGCATTTAAACAGAATAAGAAGAAAAACTTATGCACGCTCAAACACAATAAATTCATTCATGATGGCATAGACCCTTCTATGTGTACTGCTAACATAGACACTGTTCCTATTTAACCATCACTCGGAAGCAGACCAATTGAACCAAGCGACAATGTTGTTAAAACCTTTCGATGTTTGTTCTTTCTGGTGCTCACATATCGGACTCATCGAAGGGTCTTACGTTTTTCCCAACCTCTGGTGGATTCAATGAATTTCAGCTTTAAAATACCTTGACAACTTTGCTCGAACCATGCACTTAATAGAGTACTTCCATAACCATGAAATTCCTAGTGACGCTAAACACTCTATGCCCTCATACAAACACTGGACCCCACCAGCGCAACGTGATAAAGGTCTAGATCTGTATATAAGTGCAGTGCGACGTGAAATGCTCGAGGCGTACAAGGTCCGTGTCCGTTACCGACAGAATATGACGAAGGAAGAAAAAACATCGAGTGAAGAGCTTTCAAATAATCATGATATCGTCATGAAACCCGCGGATAAGGGAGGAGCTGGTTGTTCTCAATAAGAGTGATTATATCATGGAAGCGAGTAGATAACTCTCGGATACCACTTTTTATACACCCCTCGCAAACAATCCAATCGATAACTTTAGGTCCATTTTCATAGACCAGCTCACAAAACTACTGAAGCAGAAAACACTAGACGAAAAAACCGTTACGTCTCTCATACCGCTCAGTCCCGTGGCTGGTAGGTTTTACTTGCTACCAAAGATTCACAAACAAGGTAACCCAGGCCGCCCGATCATTTCCGGTGGGAACGCTACAGCGGAAAACCTTTCATGCTGTGTAGACTCCCTTATCAACCAAATTCCTGGAACTTTTCCGTCATTCGTAAAAGATACCAATAGTTTTCTCCAAGATATATTACACCTTGCCATTCCGCATAATTCAATTCTTGTAACTCGACGTCACCTCGCTGTACACTAACATACCGCATGCCGACGGGATTTCAGCAGTCCTTAAAGCGTGCGGAGACTGTAGTGTCGAAAAGCTTGTAGATAGAGAAACCCTTGGATCGCTACGAAAGCCTATTCTTGAACTTAATAACGTTCTATATTGACGTGAACAGCGCGTGGGATACACACGGACGAAGAACGACGAGGACTAGCGACTGACTTCCAACTGAAATTATGAACACAAACATAGAAAAACGAGAACAAGTAGCACACGTGATCACCGCTCATTTGAATTGCGCATGACGCCTAGCATGGAGAGGGGAACCAAGAAACAAAAAGAATTAATAAGCAAAAACCACAAAAACCGCCAATAGTCCGTCAGGAGAGCAAACGGAGTATGTCTAGGTTATCTGGCCGGTTGAACTTAGGATTCTAATTTCTTTTTCAGTGAGGGCGATTGAAGGTTTGCTGATACAATTGCCTTTAGCGATGGCTGCAGCTCGATGATTATGCGCGTGCGTCCTGACGATGCCTAGCTAAATCTGTGTGTTATCAAATGCTGGAGCGCACCCGCATTGTGAGCAGTGCATTGCAAGAAACCAGTCTGTCCCTCTGCGTGCCTTTGGTTATGCTCTGCAAACGGTCCATTCAGGCACCTGCCCGTCTGGCCGATATAAGTCCTGTCCGCATGAGAGTGGAATGCTATAAACACGCTACTAGAGCAGTCACACGAATTTATTCTTGTGGTTAATTTTGCATGCGCTTTCATCCCGTTTTAGAGGGTTGGTCCTGACACTCAGCTCGGACAGCTTGTGCGGTGCCGAAATACGACTGAGATGCCCGCCTTTTCACCTATCTTTTTTAGCCTATGAGAAATGGCATGCTTATACGGGATAACCGCCACCTTATTTCTCGCTGGTGCCTGAAGATCAGGAGACCTACTCGACGGCTTGAACCTTTCCCGCAGCTTATCAGCAACAGAGACGAGAAGGTGGCGGGGATAGCCGGCTGCCTTCAATCTACCTATCTGCGAGAAGAAGCTGTCGTGGATGGAGTGATGGCAGGACTTGACAAGGGCGTTGTGCAAGCATGCTTGGATGATTCCCCTCTTAACAAGTTTACTATGTGCCGAAGCGTACGGCAGGAGAGGTTTTTTGGCGCGGGGCTCGTACTTCCAGCACACGTGCCAGTTAAAAAAGGACAGTTTTAAGTCAAGATATTTGAGCACTCCCTATTTGAGCACTCCCTCCCTTTTTTAACTGGCACGTGTGCTGAAAGTACGAGCCCCGCGCCAAAAAACCTCTCCTGCCGTACGCTTCGGCACGGCGGAACCCCTTGCCCGAAAAACAGAATAGCACCAACCTTGTACTAACACGTTCAGCATCAGCACCAAAGGTACACTCTATATTAAAACGCCACTATAATATTCTTGCCCAAAGCGAACATCTCAAAAGTATTTTTCCTGAACCACCTCGCGTTGTGTACCGACGGTCTAAAAATCTCCGAGATTTATTACGTCATCAAAAGTAAACAGGCCCGAAATAACTGGCTGTGAACCCTGTAACAAAGGACGTTGCAAGGTGTGCGTACATATGCAAACGACACAGAAAGCCATTAGCACGTATTCAGACTTTTCCCTTAACATTGGAGGTTCAATTTAATTACGATAGTTGTAACGTTATATACATGCTTGAGTGTACCGTCAGCAAATAACAATACATTGGCCAAACGGAAACTTCATTCAGATTACGTTTTAACAACCATACATCGCATTTCAATAAGTTTTCTAGCCTACTATTATCACAACACATTCATTTACCTGGACATTCTTTTGAAAATATTCGGGCCACTATACTTGAGTCAGACTTTCGTTCTCATCATGATCGCGAAGCCCACGAGTCTTACCTAATCTATAAGTTTAACACCGTCTCATCCGGTATCAACGAAAGCGCAGGCACACTTACAAGCGTTCCCACTAGGCACTATTAATCATAACCCGGTCTTCAACTGGATTGGCAGCTCTGTTTCTAATATCCTTCGTGTTTCCTCTACGGTTACGTTGGTAATCACCCACTATTTTTCAGCTTTCGTACCAGACTACGTGTTGACGTACTGAGTTATGTGTATCATGTACGGTGTCTGTGCTGTTTTTTTAGTTTTTTTAGCTTGTTCTCGCATTAACTTTGACGTGTTTGAAGCGTACTTCAGGAGAAGTTAAAAAGCAAAAATTGATCTTAGTGCTGCGTAGATTTTCTGTTTGCGATCTCAGACTGCAGTTTAATGCTAGCATGTGATTGCGTTCCTGGAAAAAAAATTAGATAAAACGCAGATCTGATGTCATCCCCCCTTTCCCTCCATGTGACGTGCAATCCAATAATTCTGTCATATCACTAGTGTGTAATGCCATATCAACTGCGTGTGCAATCTATCTTACTATGTAACCTGACTTCACTGCCACGAGTCCCAAATGTGCGCGCATGAATCTATGTCAACTGCGTGTGACCGTCTGGTCTGGTCCACCAGACGAAGACGACATGTTGGTGCAAATATATGGTGCCAAACCAACGAAAGTCCTAGCCTCTTTCTTTATTCCTTATATTCTACCGGGGTCTGCGTGAGTCTTTCCCCACCACTATATATATATATATTGCCACGCCCACTTCTTGTCTTGTTTTGATGTATTCGGGTTTGACCGGCAGGAACGGTTATCAACGCTCGTCGCTGTCGGCGAAGTAGTGTTGATAACCGTCCCTGCCGGTCAAACCCGAATACATACGAGAAGTACTGGGATCGAGAGGTACTGGGATCGATACCCAGCACCTCCACCAGATGTCACGTGGTCGTGACGTCGACGAAGACAGCAGTCGGCGTTTGCAGGATGGAACTGTTTATTTGGCCGAACTTGTGGCCGGAAAATGAGAACTGGAACTACAGCAATATAACGCTGTACAATGATAGCGGCGAACAGAGCGTCGTTCGTCGATCAACTGACGAGCAGTCAAGCGCGTCGGCTTTTATACAGGCGCTATCGAACTTTCCAGCGATATCGCTGGTGGCGGCGTAATCTCTAGACAAAGCTGGAACATTCGCGGCGGGGCGCAATCTTAACAAACCGATCTACTACAATCGCGACGCTTCTAGAACACTACTTCGCCGACAGCGACGAGCGTTGATAACCGTCCCTGCCGGTCAAACCCGAATACATCAAAACAAGACAAGAAGTGGGCGTGGCATTATATATATATATATAATATATATAATATATATTATATATATATATATAATATATATATATATATATATATATATATATATATATATATATTGTAATGAACGAGGACACAGAGACAGCACCCGTTCCTGGGCCGGCTGTTCTATATTCTGTTCTTCGTCGTTCTCCTCTTTCCCCCAGGCCGTATCTCGCGCCCGTGCCCGAACGCCGCTGTCTTCCTTACACTCGGCCACGCTGCGAAATTACATGGCGAGCTGCAGAAATGTTTTCGGGTGGACGAGATTGGCTGTGCCGCGCTGGTAGCCGCAGGCCCACAGGCCCTAGACGCTGAAGTGAAAACGTCTCTGGAGGGCGGTACTGGCTGTGCCTGGGTGGGCGTTCTTTTGCACGCCACGGACGTGTCTTGCAGAAATGCCGAATACTCAGGCGGTCGACTTTGGCTGTCTCGTTGTGGCCGCAGTTCTCGGCCACGCTGCGATTCGGTTTTGGGATCTGCCAGAAGGGTATCTGGAGGGCGAGACTAGCTGCATCGCGGAGGCTGGTCTTGGCCACGAAGCGACTTTTTGTCGGCCGCTGCCAACCATACATCCGGCAGCCGACTTCGGCTGTGTCGTGGAGTAAGCGGCAGACGCAGCACGCTCGAACAAGGTTGACGCTTCTTCGGGAAAGAAGATGGTACGTCAACGGGCTCTCTGATGAGCGACAGGGCAAGTTTCTTGCGCTTGTCCCCAAGAACCTTGTCGCTCAGCGTGAGTTGATCGGGTGCGCAGTCGGTCACCGAATGCCCTTGAAGTAGCAGAAGCGGCTCCAGTGGCTCTGGAAGCACAGTGATGTGCGCCATGGGCTCTTCCGGTACCTTCGCGAAAGGCGGGTCATACACGACAGGTACTGGCACCTGCGTAAGGGTGGTCATTGTCTCTGGTAACGTCGCGGAACTCGAGATCCTTGGTGGGCCACTCCGCGCGTGGCCATCCGACCGATGAGCGTCAGGTTCCCCGTAGACACAGACCGCCTTGTGGTGACCCGTACGGCGTTCATGTTGTACGCTGGCGGTCAGAATGAACTGCTCGTCGTCGTCTGCAGAATCGCACGCCAGGCGACCGGAAGGGCCGATGGTGGCTCCATCTTCCGGCGGTGCATCGATAACCTCGGCCATGCCCCGGCTTGCAGATCCCGACAAAACAGGCAAAACCTCGATAAATGTGTCCTCGGCAGCCATAGATTTCTTGCGCGAAGCACTCGCGACACACTCGGCCAATGACTGCCGTGAAGTCGGCAGATGTGCCTGCGGCTGGTCTATGAGGATGCTCTCGCTGCTGGACATCTGTGGCTGCGGTCTTTTAACTTGGAAATTTGGGGCCGAGAAAGTGTTAGGAGTGAAACAGCGGAGCTTTACTCGGCCGCCATCTATAATGAGCTGAACTTCACCAGACAAGAGGTAGTCAGCTCCCAAAACCATGTCAGCGTGCAAGTCCTCGAAGACGGGAACGGCGGCAAGGAACTTGCTCCCGGCTTCGGTTTGTATCTTCAAATCCAGCGCACCGACTGGCAATGCGCTCCCGCCGAGGCCGCGCAGGGGTGCCTCGGACCAAGGCTGGAGGGCGACTGGCGCGTGGCGTCGATGCAGCGCAGTACGTGGAGCTCCCGTTTGAACAACAGCAGTAAGCTCACCGATTCCGTCCGACGCGAACCTGTACCGTTGGAAGCGGCTGTGTTCGGTATTGGGTGGCGCGACGTAGTGCATGTGGTGGTGGTGCCAGATCGTCGCAGTTTTCATGGGAAATCCGTCCGAAAACAGCGATGAGCCTCGCACTCCATGCAGCCAGGAGTGCTGCTTGACGCCTTCATATTTATGCCATGCCTCGGCACCCACCACGAAGGCGGCCTATAGCCACCAGCCATTTTTGGTTGTCGTGCCAGGCATGGCCGAGAGGCCGAAAGAATTGAATGGCCTCAATCCACAGGGCAGCCTCATCCTGGAAGCCTCGGAACTCCGGCACTGCCGAAACAGCCGATGAGGAGCGGTGGATGAGAATACGGAGTTGGTCGATGCCAAGACGTCGAGCTGCTTCGACAGTTGCGTGAGGGCATGGAAGACCTCCGCGACTCTGTCGGGTGAGGCGCCTGATGTGCAGGAAATCACGTCCGCGGAGTATGCGGCTGTCGCAGTACTCACGCCGGCGAGATCCACGGCCAAGGGAGCGTGAACGGCGTCTCTTGGCGGCTCAGATGTTGGTAGAGGTCTTTGGTACTCCATCCACGCCTTGGAAGCGTGAACTACTTTCCCAGAACACAGCGCGTGCGCCAAGAGGTCGTGAACCGGTAGCGAGGCGTCTGTAAACTGAAGTAAAGCCGCCGAGGAGGCCTGGACGCCGTCCCCAGACGGTGCTTTCAGCGCCGGCAGGTTAACAGGTAACGGGAAGGCATGGACGCCGTCCCGGAACGGCGCTTGTTGCGGCGGCAGGTAGGCAGGTTCCATGACGCACGAGCACAAGTGATGTCTGGCTTAAGACTTCGTTTTCGACGACTGCGCCATTGTAATGAACGAGACACAGAGACAGCACCCGTTCCTGGACCGGCTGTTCTATATTCTGTTCTTCGTCGTTCTCCTCTTTCCCCCAGCCGATCTCGCGCCCGTGCCCGAACGCCGCTGTGTTCCTTACAATATATATATATATATATATATATATATATATATATACGACAAAACCTATAGCTTTTCGCGCTTTTGGGTCATGTCCGATGAGTTTTTTTTTTCACGCGAACGCCGCAAAGACTAATTGACCACGCAGCTCGCGCGCCAAGAAACACGAGGCGCGCAAGTGTACAATTCACACACACACACACACACACACACAAAAGGAACGCTTATAGACGCAAGTATTTTTTCTTTGTACGTGAGCGTTCTGATAAGGCACATAAGGCTTTCGCCTATATGAGTATAAAGTAGAAGCATTTGATATATATATATAACAAAAACGTTTATTTGTACCAAATATTTGCGAAATGCTTGCTGGTCAGCCTCAGACAATGTATCGGGTCCATAATGAATTCACTAGTAGTATCTTCGAGGTGCGCGTGCCACATATTCTCTGTGCCTGCGAGGATGTCCGCAATTACTGTAAACAAAGACAAACGCCTGTTATATTCATTGCAGAAATGTTGCTATTTAGATACCACGTTCCAAAACAGAAGCAGCTGTTCAAATAGGCGCGGTGTATTTTACCTGCGTGAGCCATCGCAGCCTGCTGCACGTTTGTTTATGTCCTCCAATTATGCTGCAGTTGAAGATACGCATGCATGTTTCGTTTTTCGCGCGGTTAGTTATTGTTGAGAAAATATAAAACCACTTACATTTATCTTCTGGTAAACTCTGCTGACATCATATAGCTTCACCTTACTGCGCCCACAGCTGTGTTGCTGAAGTCACTCCTGCTTTCTTGACATTGCACTGTTAGATATTTATACTCATAATGCTGTCCAATCTGCTGTGCTCAAAGAAGCACGTATTTTAAATACGAACAGCATTTTACGGCGAATCTGTGGGGCTGAGATCTTCGAAAAAACGTGTCGGAGATGTTCCCAAAAACACATGATCCGTGCGGCATGGCACCGCTATCTCTAGAAGGAGGCGCGAAACCCGCGCCGCACCTTCCAGCACGGGTTTCATGCCGCCTCCGAGAGATGGCATGATCACGCTGCGTGGCCTAAGGAGATTTAGCGCACCCGTCTAGAGCGCCAGCTCCAACTGAAACGTGAGTCCAATCAAATCCACCATTCTGAGATGACTGGAGAAGATCGAGCCACCAACGCTAAGCGGAAACGCATTACCAGCCAGGATCCTCGGTATCGCAAGTCCAAAAATGCCTGCCGGCGGGTTCCTTCCATCCCAGACGAGCGCATCCCGGGAGCCTCGCCAGGATTTCAACTGAAGTTGGTCGGGAATCCGTTTGGGTAACCGCGCGGAATGTTTGATTGTATGTGGTTCACCGGACACTTTCACACCATCTCCGGCGTGCGTGACCAACTGCAGCGTGACTGTGCGGCGGTGACGATCCGGCTGTGTGTGTCATCCGAATGCCCCGAGGAAGATGTCGGCATGCCGGACGTGTCGCGATTCGTTGCTTAAGGGAGTTTCCGGTTCGACAGCACCAACGGCTATGTGAACCCCCTCTCCATCGTCGGCGCACCGGAGCACCTCCCAAAAATAATTAACGAGAACGCAGTTATCTTCACGTGCATACGTCGCTAGACCCTCGCAGTGGCCAATATGGTATCAAGGGGAAATTGACGAAGTTTCTGGGGAAATGTCTATGCTAAGAGAGAAATTTTTAACTATAATTAGGCAAAATAATAGCTTCGCTCGTCTTCCATCTTCAAAGAGCTCCTAATCTTTTCAGCTAGCCCAACGCAGTCCGGATGGGTGGACAATCCAGCTTCCGGTGTGACGTCACAAATACGAAATGACGTCACCGCATGGCATATACACATATATGTACATAAATATACATTAATGGCGATAGTGCTATTATCCGGACGGCTTCTAGCACCGAAGCCTGATGCTATAACGACTACGCACCAGGCGCGTGCCTCATCAGAAGGAATAGAACGCCTTTAAAATGTCTCATATACAACCGTATGCATCCATTCAAAATGATGGTAACCTGATGAATTTCCTTCACGCAAGTCATAGTGATGAGAAGTTTCGCGCGTTTCAATAATCTTGACGGAGTGTTGTCGAGTGGCCACTATGACATTCGCATTCACAATAATGTCTGAAACCAAGGCAATGGCACCGGCCCCGTGCGACCAAACCATCGCCGGCTGTATGAGAAGTCGGGAGTTTCGAGGTTTCCAGGACGACACCATCCTGCAAAGACAAATCCTCAACACTCTCGGCATCTACCATGCCTGTCTGGGCCATCACAAATGGCTGATTGCCATGGACTGCCTTCCAGGTGGTTCCAAGGCGTGGTGCGACTACGAAGGCCTCAAGAAACGACCCTGGCATGAGCGGAGCGCCAAGTCGGAAGCATTTTTTTGACCGCTACCAAGTGCCCACAGCATGTCCGTCCTGATATCCACCATAGAAGAGGAACATAAGAAACAGCTCGTTCATGCTACAGATGTCCCCTGCAGCCACTCGGCACAGAACGTCTCGCGCACTGCCTTATCGTAAACGTCGGCAGCAGCTGCTTCGCGCCACTGAGGATCTCAGACTGTACCGGTATTCAACCCCATCACCATAACTGAGAGGCCGACACCACTCCTCATCCGACGCAGTTGGAGAAGCGGGCCCCGTGCTCGCCTTCGCTGGGACACATTGAGGGGGGCAACTCGTCTCGTGCACAGAATGCCTTGTGAAGTCATCTGAAGAACGTTATTCTGTCAGCGGTTCAAGCCCGCGTGCAAACGTTCAACATGCAGTGACGTTTACATCTTTTGGGAAGTGATAGTATACACCGTATTGCGGATGAACGTAGGAAGCAGATTTTTTGACGTAAGCGGTGTTATATTGGAAAAAAAGCACCGCAGAGCAGGAGCATCACATTTGGAAATACTTCGCAAAGATTCTTCGCATTTTGCCAATTTCGTTGCATACAGAGGCCGCGTTGTCGTTTCTGCACATTTCAAAATGCAATGCCGTTTTTATGGAAACTCTCACAATGTTTTGGCAGGGCGGCCGAATTTACAATGGCCAATGTGACATCAACAGATTTTCTTCTCTCAAAGCGGAGTCCATTGAGAAGCGTGGAGGAGTCCATTGAGAAGCGAACCATGGCAAGCGAATGAGAAGGTGGTGCGAATGGGACCCGATAACCCTAAACCGATGTACTCATAAAGCAAAGCTTAAGCGTTCCCCAATTTTTTCCGAGTATACTGTCTCCTATAAGCTGTTCGCCACAGGTTGAGCACAGCAGAATATGGAAGCATGTTTCAGTAACGTGCGGTGGCACCAGTGTGCATTGAAGTCGCAAGGAAATGGCTACAGCAATATTTTATCTTGCACCCTCTTGATATAATAATCGCTCCTGTTGAAGAGCAAACCCACTCACGTGTTCGAAGTTTGCCTAAAGCCTATACAAAATATAAAGAAGATTGCCCGCGATTTAGTAGTCTAGTCGAAATGCACTCATTAGAGTCCTTCAAGACAGTTCATCTTGTTCGGATAACAAATGATATTGGGGTCCTTTGTCACTGCACTTGTCAACAATTCATTTCATCTGCATCATCTTTAAATGGAATTTAACATGCCATCATTCATGAGTTACTTACCGACGATGCTGGTATGCCGTTCTTGTTATTTTCGTTAAATCCCCTGAAATAACGTAACAATTGTTGAGTATTTTTGTTCAATACAATAGTTGAAATCTCACTTCTTTGCTGCGATTGCGAACTCTACACTTCATTTCACTTGACTCTTTGTGGCACACATTGAAGCTCACACTGAATGGTTATTTCGGTATCAATGTATCCTTGATTTTTGGCGTTACTGTATCTTTGATGACCATGTGATGACTGTCCATCGAATGATGAAATATCAGTTCAATCAGTGTTTTGGCATGGTGACCTGTCTAACAGTATACCAAGTTCTTTCCTTAGCAGAGTTGCTGTTTACGCCTAGCTCACTCTGCCCTTCCTTCACTGAGAAAGGACGATGAAGAGAGTATGCCAGCGCCAAAGAGAAGACTTACTAAAACGCTAAAAAGTAGGACTAGATAAAAAAAATCACAGTATACCCGCGAGGGAATGGCTGCGATATAAACAAAATGGAACGTTATATGAAGTAAGGCTAGCAGCTAACTCTCATAGATCCGATCTCGCGTGACTCAACAAAAGGCTTGTTCAAGGGAATACGGCTGCTCAAGGGAACGAAGCGGTTTTCGTGCTGTCTTTTCTCTCAACATGAAATACACGGTGTGAGCACAGCAAGTTTACGAGCCCTCTCCTGATGTCTGTTGAGATAGAGCGCACGCCAGCGCTCGCAACCACGCCTTTATAAGCAAGGTTCGCAGTTGCTGCTCGTGCGACGCACAACCCCACACGCTTCTTCCCGGCAACCCATCATGCTCCTTCGCCCGACGAAAGACAGCCGGGGCGTTTCCTTTCTACTTCAGGAGCCATCGACTGCAGGGCCCACATGCGGGATGATGTTATCGCATACGCCCTTCGTGCGACGAAGATTGCCGGCTCGCTTCATCTCTGCCTGAGCAGCGTTTGTCCCCAGCGCTTGCGTGCTTTTGCTCGCGCGATGTAATGGATTTGGACTGGATACGGAACATGACGGCGACCCGCCGCAAGTGTCCTTCTACTTGCTATAACAATAAAATAAATGGGTGCCGATCCAAATAGATGTTTCGGTTAAGTGGTAGGCGATACAGGACGCGGCTCCGGCTAACTGCAGGTGCACATTTCCAAACAAACACTGCGTTTTGAGCTTATAGCTTGGGGTACACGCCAAATAATTACTATCCTGTATTGCGGCTGCTGGTTGCTGCAATACCTTCTATTTTATTCACCGCTATTTCAAGTTCATGTGGGTCTTAGTTCACAGCCGACGATTGCAGAACAAGTCCGGCAAACGTTACTATATTTTCTTTCTTTTCCTAGGCGTCGCATGTTACTACAAGCTCGGTCTCGTAGACTAGGTTCTCCTTCCACCAGCAATCTCGAAGTGGTGAAGCTTTGGTCTATGAATTTGTTGATGACAGAGAGCGGCTAGTTCACTGGAATGCAAACGGAACGATAATTAAGGAGCATTAAAAAAAGGCGTCGCATTTGCTCACGGTTTTGTGCGAGCACCAAACGAAACGAATGCGCTGAATAAATAAACAGAAGCAGCGGCATTTGCCCGCTGAGAAGACCGATCAATACGCAGTGCGAAACAACTTGTCAAATGACATTGAAACGTACCCGAATTTAGACCGAAAAAAAAAAAAAACACTGAATCGTCGGGACGGCAGATCACAAAGTTACCATGCGCACCGAAGCCGCAGTTGTAAGGAAATCGTTTTGAACTGCTCTGATAGCGTCCGCGCAACAGTAGTTGTTTGTTTACCTCACAATTCTCATATTTTTCGGCCTAAATTTCACAGCGCGGTGCCCAAAACGCGCTCGTAGCAAAAGCGAAACCATCAGTACGAACATGCATGCAGACGCTCATACATGCAGAGCACCGTCAGTCGTCGCGAACCCGTGCGATCGGCTGGCTTGAGGCTTCTTTCTGTTATGCTCCGTTTGGTTACACAGGCAGTCTACTCTAACGAGATATTTCACATAGTTTGCACTCAGCGAGTGACTACTTTTCACGCCAGAAGCCGTTCAGGGGTCTCCAACGCGGTGACTGCGTGAAGCGGGTGCTCGGTTTTCTGCAAAGAGACAGCGGACTGTAGACTATCTTGTGCTTTCAGTTCGTCGGAAATGATTATTTTGACATTAAAGAACACAGTTCATTTCGAAAGTACTAACAGAAATGCCCTGGAGGGCTTCCGCGAGGTGTTTTTGTAGAGCGCCGACAGCAAAACCTATGGGGAGCGCGCCGCGGTATCCTGCCTAGCACGCAATCGAGGCGCGTCCGCTAGAGGGCGACTCCGTAACTCCTCGAGGCAAATAGCAACCGCGCCGAGCGAGCGTGCTCGGCGCTCGGAGTCCACGTTCGCATCGTGTTGTGTTTACTGTGCGGTCACGGAGAGTGGCCTGGGAACTCGAGTTACGGCGGCCGGGTCGGCCGGGTGTTGTAAACACAGCCGCCGGGCCGAAGCTACGCCAGTCGCCCCGTCGCTGCTGCCTCGTTCGCCTCGCAGCGCTTTTGCTTAAATATACGAGTTCTTATTGTAGACGTGCCTTTGTCTTTCTTTACTTGTGAACACGCAATATCATCGCGCAACCAACGCCCTGGACGTCTACAAATTGGTGACCACGGACTATCGAAATTTTTACAATCATTTTCCTGGCTGCGACGACGATGGAAACCACCGGCGACTCCAGACAAGCATCCCCCGACCCTGCAGCGACGCAGCAGTCTCCGCCGTCTCTTTTCGGCTTCCGCAATTCTGGCCTGCTGATCCGTCTCTCTGTCTGGCGCAAGTAAACAGCCAGTTTGTCACGGCCCGGGTAACGACTCAGATATCAAAATGCCACCACGTGGTGTCTGCGCTTCCACCGGAGATCGCCAGCGAAATCAGAGACCTCATTCTGGCCCCACCGCAGACGAACCCCTATGAGAAGTTGTCGGCCGAGCTCCTGAAACGCACTTCATCTTCAGAGAGGCAGCGTCTCCAACAGCTGCTTTCTGCTGAAGAACTAGGCGACCGTAAGCCTTCACAGCTTTTGCGCCGTCTTCAGCAGCTTCTTGGTGACAAGGCCACCTCGTTCGATCAGGACCTGCTACGAGAGCTCTTCCTACAGCGCCTGCCTTCGACCGTCCGCATGGTGCTCGCCGCTGCAGCGGACTTGTCGCTGGAAAAGCTCGCGCAGCTTGCCGACTCCGTGATGGAATTCGACTCCCCAACTATGTCAGTGATCGCGACCACTTCCACAACAAGTGAGGCATCTCGCCCTTTGCCACCAGACCTGCACGCCCTACGCGACGACTTTCGCAGCCAGATCGAACAGCTCTCCGCTCAGATAGCTACCCTGTCTGCGCGCTCTCGATCCTCGTCACGCCGCCGCTCCTCTTCCCGCCGGCGCTCCTCATCACAGTCTCCGCATCCCGGCGAGTGTTGGTATCACCGACCTTTGGTGCAGCCGCCCGAAAGTGCTCATCTCCCTGCACTTTCTCGGAAACGCTCCGACTCACCACTAGAAGCGGCGAGTGGTGGCGGTCCAGCAAGCAGCCGCTTGTTCTTCGTTTTGGACAAGACATCAGGGCTCCGTTTCCTCGTGGACACGGGAGCCGAAGTTAGCGTTGTTCCACCCTCACCCGCATTCCCGAAGAATCGCCGATCTGCACTTACGCTGCAAGCCGCCAACAAGACCACCATCATGACTTACGGTGAGCGCGCTCTCACGCTTAACCTTGGACTCCGTCGCGTTTTTCGTTGGGTTTTCCTCGTAGCGGACGTTTCTTACCCAATTCTCGGAGCGGACTTCCTTCGTCATTTCGACCTGCTCGTGGACATCTCCCGCAAGCGCCTTGTCGATGCTAAGACACACCTAACGGTGCAAGGTATAACGTCAACAACCGGCATCACCGCACTTATCAACAAGCCACCTTCGTCAGTGTACGAACAGTAACTCGACGACTTTCCAAGCTTGCTTCGCCCGTCCAATTTTCTGCGCCCTGTCAAGCACGATGTTACCCACCACCTCAGGGCCACCTGTCCATGGTCGTTCACGACGCCTCGCACCAGATCGACTCAAGGTTGCCCGAGCTGAATTTGATCATATGCTCGAGCTGGGCATTGTGCGACCTTCATCAAGTCCTTGGGCTTCTCCGCTGCACATGGTGCCCAAGAAGTCCCCAGGTGACTGGCGACCCTGCGGCGACTACCGCGCTTTGAACAACGCCACCGTTCCTGATCGCTACCCACTGCCTAACATCGCGGACTTCACAGCAACACTGCATGGAGCAACCATCTTTTCGAAGATTGACCTGGTCAAGGCGTATCATGAGATACCTGTCGAACCCTCGGACATTCCCAAAACTGCTGTCATAACACCTTTCGGCCTTTTTGAATACCTGAGGATGCCCTTCGGGCTCCGTAACGCCGCTCAAACATTCCAGCGGTTTGTAGACACAGTCACCCGAGGCCTGCCGTTCTGCTTTGCGCACATCGACGATCTCCTCATCTTTAGCCGCAACGCAGACGAACACCTTTCCCATCTTCGACAGCTCTTCGAACGCCTTGCCGAGTACGGCCTCATCGTCAACAAAACCAAGTGTACGTTCGGCGTGCCTGAACTTGACTTTCTCGGACACCACGTTGATTGTCATGGAATCCGGCCACTCCCTTCCAAAGTGCAAGTTGTTCGAGACTTCCCAAAGCCAACTTCTTTGCGTCAACTGCGCGAGTTCCGGGGACTGATCAATTTCTATCGGCGATTCATTCCCCGCTGTGCTGACCTGATTAGACCCCTTACTGACCTGCTTCAGGGTAAGAAGAAGAAGTGTACTTCCATTACGTGGTCTGAGAATGCATCAAGCTCCTTTGAAGCAGTTAAGACAGAGCTCGCAGACGCCGCCCTGCTTGTTCACCCAACACCAGACGCTCCACTCTGCCTCATGACCGACGCGTCGGATGTGGCAGTTGGAGCCGCCTTACAACAGTTCGTTGACGGATCGTGGCAGCCTTTGGCATTCTTCTCGCGCAAGTTGTCACCCACAGAAAGCCGCTACAGCACTTTCGGACGTGAACTCCTTGCTGCTTATATGGGTGTGCGCCACTTCAGGCATTTCCTTGAAGCCCGATGTTTTTTCATCGACACGGATCACAAGCCGTTGACATTTGCCATCAAGTCTGCAAGCAGGAAATTTTCGCCCCGTGAGAGTCGTCACCTCGCTTACATCGCGGAATTCACAACCGATCTCAGGCATGTGCAGGGATCTGCGAATGCTGCAGCCGATGCGCTTTCTCGCCTGACGGCTTCCGTATCTTGTGCCGCAGCACCGGCAACTGTCGATTTCAGCGCCCTAGCGTCAGCGCAAGCACAACACGAAGAAATCGCTAAACTTCGCCTATCCCCTGGAACACTCAGGTTTCGTGAAGTAACCCTTCCGTCCTGCACCGTTCCTATCTTGTGCGACATGTCTACCGGCAACCCTCGACCAGTTGTTCCGAGCGATTTCCGTCGGGCTGTTTTTGACTCCTTGCACACCCTTTCCCATCCTGGCATCCGCGCTACTCAACACCTTATCACCCAGCGTTTTGTCTGGCCGGGAATTAACAAAGACGTTCGTGCTTGGACCCGTAGTTGTTTGCAGTGCCAGCAGTCCAAGGTTTATCGCCATACGTGCTCTCCGTACGGCACCTTCACACCGCCTTCAGAACGTTTCGATAAAGTTCATCTGGACATCCTCGGACCATGGCCTCCATCGGATGGAAACACCTACCTGCTGACATGCATTGACCGTTTTACTCGGTGGCCAGAGGCGTTTCCCATTCCCGACATAAGAAGCGAAACAATCGCTAAAGCTTTTGTATCGGGTTGGGTGTCACGCTTTGGCGTTCCCTCTACAATCACCACCGATCGCGGTCGACAATTCGAGTCTGCTCTTTTCAAGAAGCTCATGGTTTTGCTGGGAAGTTCGCGGATTCGCACAACAGCATACCACCCCATGGCTAACGGCATGGTCGAGCGTTTTCACCGGACCCTGAAAGCATCCTTGAAGGCGCAACCCGACACGGTCAACTGGACAGTTTCACTGCCACTTGTTTTGCTTAGTCTTAGGACGACGTTAAAGCAAGACATCAAGTGTACACCTGCCGAACTGACCTATGCATGTGCTTCAGTAGGCATTTTTCTTTCAGGGGGAGGATATATATCACACTTGCATGTCTACAAGAATTCAACAACTATTACGACATACTGTACATTTACTTTCAATAACTAGATCATCAAATTTCAATGCCGCTTGAATTGCAGCTCATAAACTATTCAATAACAAGTTCACTACTATTCAATCACTTTTGTGTCAATAACTTTTTTATAAAATATCACCGGCCAATTTTCAATGGGTGTAAATGGTGAGCTTAATGACTTTTCAATAACTTTTCAAATATCATTCAAATACTTTTCAATACGATGCGTCAACATTGACCACTAGCTTTTCAATTATTTTTCAATAGGATTTTTTGTAAGGGTGGTTCACAGTTCCGCCTTCCTGGAGAATTTTTTGATGCTTCAACTACCTCGCCTTGCCCTGATCCAACCGAGTATGTGGTGCAGCTGCGCTCCGCTATGCGCAGTCTTTCTGCCCCACAACCTCGCGTAAAACACAGTGTTCCTACCTACATCTCTCCTGACTTGGAAACGGCGACACACGTGTTTGTGCGCCGCGACGCAGTCCGAAAGCCTTTGCAGCGCCCTTACGATGGACCTTACCGCGTCATCAAGCGCCATGAGAAGCTCTACACGCTTGATTTGAACGGTCGTCATGATACCGTGTCTATCGACCGCCTTAAAGCAGCCATCGTCGAGAACCCACTGCCCCGTGGTATTCCAGATTGCGCCGCACCTTCCGCCTCCGTTCCCACCACTTCATCGCACTCTTCACCTCATCCCACCAATGCAACGAGGGAGCGTCGCTCTGTATCGTTCAGGCTCCCCCCTTTCAGCGGGCTCCTTCACTAGCGGGGGGCCTATATTGGCCTCGAGGCCCACCACTGGAAACGCTGGCGCCACCGTCGGCGTGACGTGCTTGGCAGGATCACGTGGTCTCAGCGGCCGCGTCGGCTGCTTGTGGCGCACTGCCGCGTGCTTTGAAAACGAGTTTCAAGTCCCACATGCGCTGCGGTCTGTTCAAATTCGGAAGTTTTCTCTCATTTTCTACTCAATTGAAATCATTTTAATAGAGTGGCTGCCTCCGAAGGCGACGAACATGGGGCTCTACCGCTCGGTGCCGCAGTGCCGCGCTTACGCAAAGGAGCCCAGTGTCAGCCTGCACTGGTAACCACGGGACAAGAAACAGCGTGAAGCATGGGTTGTAAAGCTAACCCCCGTATTCAGAAATGCTCCTTGACTTGAACTTGACTTGCCACCGCCTTCAACGCGTTTCGAACGCGCTGCCTTTAGGCGGTGCCAAGGCAGCACAAACGCGTTCCAAACGCGCTGCCCAAGGCGGTGGCAAGTCAAGTTCAAGTCAAGGAGCGTTTGTGTATACGGGGGTAAGAACCGGCAAGTAGCCATCCGCTACGAGTCTTGTGTGCAACAAGCACTTCCGCGACGAAGACTTTTGTTACTGCGTCGGGCCTGCGATGTTCGGTTAATAGCAGACAGCGCACACTGAGACGATGGCTCGCGCGCGCTTCCCGCCGGCAAGTGATGCTTATCTGCCACAGGATGGTAAAAGTGCAACCTTTTACCACGTGCAATGCCATCTCAGAACCCTCCAATGCGACCTCTTGATCGTCGGCCCCGTGCTCAGCGTCCACAAAATCGGCTGCAGATGCGCAAGTCATTGTTTAGATACGTTAAATTTAAAAAACGCACAGGGTCCCTTATGCATTCGTTACAGATGACTAGAAGGCGAAAGCCATCTTCTTCTTGTCAGTCGATGTACAGATTCTCCCGCGCCCCCCTCCAAAAGCGTTCTGCGCCTAACGCGGTTTTGCACGGCCTCCGTGACCGATCACGGAGGTAATGCAAAGCGACCATGACGTGTGAATACGTCATCATGTGACGTCAAATTATGTGACGTCATAATGACGCTACTATTTTGGCGATCTGTGACGTCATGATGACGTCATATGGTGACACCATCACGTGACGATTATTTTTTGCATCACTCGTGTTGACGCCGCCGACGCTGGACGCCGATGGGCAACCTTCCCATTTGATGAGGCCTGCATTGTTTCATAAGCTACATAAATTTTGCATTGCCTCCGTGATCGGCCCACCGGCCAGCCCCATGTACTTTCTTGGAGCCTCATTTATTTACGTGGGAAAGATGCCACCCTGTTGGCGTTAGACACGACACTGCTGCCAAAATTGCTGGGGTACACGCCAAATAATTACTATCCTGTATTGCGGCTGCTGGTTGCTGCAATACCTTCTATTTTATTCACCGCTATTTCAAGTTCATGTGGGTCTTAGTTCACAGCCGACGATTGCAGAACAAGTCCGGCAAACGTTACTATATTTTCTTTCTTTTCCTAGGCGTCGCATGTTACTACAAGCTCGGTCTCGTAGACTAGGTTCTCCTTCCACCAGCAATCTCGAAGTGGTGAAGCTTTGGTCTATGAATTTGTTGATGACAGAGAGCGGCTAGTTCACTGGAATGCAAACGGAACGATAATTAAGGAGCATTAAAAAAAGGCGTCGCATTTGCTCACGTTTTGTGCGAGCACCAAACGAAACGAATGCGCTGAATAAATAAACAGAAGCAGCGGCATTTGCCCGCTGAGAAGACCGATCAATACGCAGTGCGAAACAACTTGTCAAATGACATTGAAACGTACCCGAATTTAGACCGAAAAAAAAAAAACACTGAATCGTCGGGACGGCAGATCACAAAGTTACCATGCGCACCGAAGCCGCAGTTGTAAGGAAATCGTTTTTGAACTGCTCTGATAGCGTCCGCGCAACAGTAGTTGTTTGTTTACTCACAAATTCTCATATTTTTCGGCCTAAAGTTCACAGCGCGGTGCCAAAACGCGCTCGTAGCAAAAGCGAAACCATCAGTACGAACATGCATGCAGACGCTCATACATGCAGAGGCACCGTCAGTCGTCGCGAACCCGTGCGATCGCTGGCTTGAGGCTTCTTTCTGTTATGCTCCGTTTGGTTACACAGGCAGTCTACTCTAACGAGATATTTCACATAGTTTGCACTCAGCGAGTGACTACTTTTCACGCCAGAAGCCGGTTCAGGGGTCTCCAACGCGGTGACAGCGTGAAGCGGGTGCTCGGTTTTCTGCAAAGAGACAGCGACTGTAGACTATCTTGTGCTTTCAGTTCGTCGGAAATGATTATTTTGACATTAAAGAACACAGTTCATTTCGAAAGTACTAACAGAAATGCCCTGGAGGGCTTCCGCGAGGTGTTTTTGTAGAGCGCCGACAGCAAAACCTATGGGGAGCGCGCCGGCGGTATCCTGCCTAGCACGCAATCGAGGCGCGTCCGCTAGAGGGCGACTCCGTAACTCCTCGAGGCCAATAGCAACCGCGCCGAGCGAGCGTGCTCGGCGCTCGGAGTCCACGTTCGCATCGTGTTGTGTTTACTGTGCGGTCACGGAGAGTGGCCTGGGAACTCGAGTTACGGCGGCCGGGTCGGCCGGGTGTTGTAAACACAGCCGCCGGGCCGAAGCTACGCCAGTCGCCCCGTCGCTGCTGCCTCGTTCGCCTCGCAGCGCTTTTGCTTAAATATACGAGTTCTTATTGTAGACGTGCCTTTGTCTTTCTTTACTTGTGAACACGCAATATCATCGCGCAACCAACGCCCTGGACGTCTACAAGCTATATTAACAAGTACTTGCTTGCCTTCTTCACCTCGGTGCTATTGGTGAATGTAACATTGGCTAACTATTCGCAATGCCCATAGACTGTCGCGCCGCCAAGCGGAATTCAGGAGCGTCCTCTCGAGGAGGGTTAGTAGACGACAAAATGGCAGCACTACGCAGTCGCTCCCTTGTTCGGCTGTGCTAGCCTCAGTGTTAACGCGTTGGGAAGAAACGAACACTAGGACTTTGCATGTTCCCTGCATCAGTGAACAAACCGGGCCCTCTGTGACACGAGAAATCTGGTTCGTTCTTGCGAGACGCGAAGTTTTCGTGAAAATATGTGGCAACTCGCGCTGTCAATGCTAGCCCACAGCGTACACATACTATCAGCTTCGCGAGGCTTTCTGTAGCCACGTAGGTTAGCTAAATGTTATCGTCTGACATTTTCAGTTGAAGCTCACCCTGCTTTACTTGCACATAGCATTCGTCAGTGTTTCTTGTAGTGCATGAATCCCATAACATTGTACGTACGGAGGTCGCGCGGGCTCGCGACGTGCTCTTCAATAACTTCTCAAGTCGGTGACACAATAAAATAGGGTCTCTATGTTTTGTCAGGAAAGCGCTGTTATGAATCGTGCGAGCGACGTTTCAATCATTCGAAGACGCGTCTGCTCCCCACGCCTTTCGTGGAGCGAACGCTTTCAACGCCGTCCTTCACCAGTGTGTTGGTTTCATAGCCAGCGCTGCGCCGCTTGTTTTTGTACGTTTGTTGATAGGTGGCAGCACACTGCAAGAGATTTGCTTGTTGACCGGTTTAAGAGCAAAACATGTTCTTCGCGCGTCCGCGCTTAAACGTCTCTCTACTTGTAAACATGGTGACGCGGGGTGGTCGAAGTCGTTCGGCGGAGGATATTCTTCAGATTGCTTTCAGCAGTGATGTCAAAAGAAACCATCTTGACGACGAGGACTTTTCACTGGACGTAGAAGGCTGTGAAAGCACCGAGAGTGACAGCGACGATGAACGATCAGCTGCTAACTCATGAGGGGCGAGTTGCACTTCACGTCCCCTCGTGCGGTAATGTTCTTTCACGCTCGTAAGTCACTTTGATTGTATTTAATGTATAATATCCTTGAGCGCGATCAAAATAAAAGCATAGTTCTTCGTGTGCATTGCATGTAGCACAATTATTGTGGATATTATGGAGCGCCGCTTGCCGCCAACACACTCGAGCTCGACCAGCGAAGCGAAATTGTTAGAGTGATGGGACGTGCAGTCACGGCCAGAATGCCCGCCTCTCGGCTAACTTCTCCTGTACTTCACCGGCAGCTTCCGAACGGCATTGTTATTCCACGAATGTTTTGCATCGTCGAATTATTCGACGTTGCGAAAAGCATACGTGTGCATTCTTTTCAATATTCATGTTTCGATCGTGCTGATCGAACCTGCAACATGCGAGTGAAGTGAGTTGCACACGGCTAGAGTCTCAGCATGGCTGTGACACAAGTGCTACTGAATGGGATGTTAAATGCTTGTGTTCCGTTGAAGAAGTAACTCCGCGTTCCTGACTGCGCAAGTAATGACGACGGCGTAATATGTTTGCAAACCATCACCACGTTAAACGTGCGGTCCCGTGCAGCAGCGATGGCACTACTCGCTGGCGGCGTACTATTGCGGCAAATCCGTAAGTCAGGCTCGGTACGTACTACCTCGGAGTGCCGGTCGGCTCATACGTCAGTTCTAGTTCATGCAGTTTTATGTAGCACGCACAGGATTTCGCACAGCATCGTTGATGCACGGGAAATGAGCGGAAATATAACCTTTCACACCGCAGCAAATAATTAGGTGGCGAGTACTTAGCACTTTCCAGGGTTTGGGAAAGTATTTTGCTCTCATATCCAATTCAGTGCAGCTCATGACTTCATCCGGTGAAAGTGGCACGGGCCGTACGTCCGCACGTCCTATCTGTTCCTATGCTAACAAACGGGTTGACCCTCCTCCGGGCGCCATGTTGAATCGCACGGCGCGCCACCTATAGTTCGTGGGCATTGCGAATACTTTCTATCTTTTAACGAAATGATGAAATCCCTGTCTACTCACTACAAGGTGTTGATTAACATTCGTTATGGCGAATGGGAGTCAGCACCTAATTTTTTCTTAAAGGAATATCAAAAACTCACAGGGTTCGTTGTGCATTATCTTAAGACGACTGGAAGCCGAAAGCCATCTTCTTCTTCTAATAATAATAATATCTGGGGTTTAACGTCCCAAAACCACGATATGATTATGAGCGACGCCGTAGTGGAGGGCTCCGGAAATTTCGACCACCTGGTGTTCTTTAACGTACACCTAAATCTAAGTACACGGTCCTCAAACATTTTCGCCCTTCTTCTCAGTCTGCTTCTGCCCCGCCGCCCTCCGAAAGATTTGTGCACCTAGCGTGGTTTTGCATAGCCTCCAGGATCGAAGGCAGCTCACCTGGTTTTGCACTGCCTCCGTGATCTGCCCACTTTTGACCAAGCTGCGATGTCATGTGATGACGGCATCATGTGACGTCATGTCGGAAATTGTGACGTCATGATGACGTCAGAATCTCTGGCGATCTGTAACGTCATGATGACGTCATATAGTTACGTCATCTCATGATGATGCTTGCTTGCATCACTCGTCCCCGACGCCGCTGGACGCCGACGGTCAAATTTCGCGTCTGATGAGGGATTTCAGGCTTTCGCCTGAAAACCGAGGTAACTATGCTTACGAATAGATGGAGCTAAGCCTACACAAATGTTACAGTTGCTCTATGGAAAAGAAAGGCGAGACGGGACCCATATAGAGAAACCCCAGCTGCGTATTTCCCGAAGGTAGTTTTAATGGTGGAGCTGTTTATGCCGAGCCTTGCTCCGTGATGCGTGAACAGAAATTATACTCATCATGAACCGGCACGCGCTCTCT